>NC_053160.1:67236474-67361474 GCF_016835505.1 Polypterus senegalus | reverse complement strand
TGGTGATTGCAAAAAGCAGTGGTGACATGGGACATCCTAGTATGTCTAGTACCATGTTCTAGTTTAGTAGTTCAATAGTCTGAATTAATGTTGTTAATACAAACTCAAGCTTCTGGATTGGTATACAGTAGTTTGAGCCATGCAAAAATGTTTGGGGCAAACCCAAATTTCTCCAATGTAGTGAAAAGTTAGTTTCATTCATCCATATTAAATGCTTTTTCTGCATTCAACAATAATAATATCTCTAGGGTGTTAGACTTTATGGGTGAATATATTACATTAAACAGACATTGAAGATTGGAAACTAAGTGTCTGCCTTTAATAAATCCAGTTTGGTCATTATACTATCGAAGGAAGCACTTTCTCAATCCTTCTAGCTAGGACTTTGGAGAGTATCTTTACATCATTATTCAAAAGTGAAATTGGTCTGTATGATGCACATTCTTATAAGTCCTTATTTTGTTTAAGATAGACAGTAATTTAATGCTTGGCGAAAAGTTTGAGGTAGGGTTTTATTGTCTCTAGCTTCTGTAAATGTTGCTAATCAAAGGGGAGCTAGTTTAGCTGAGAATTTTTTATAAAATTTGGCAGGGTAGCACTCAGGGCCTGCTGTCTTCGCACTCTGAAGTGAGTTTATAATATCAAGTAATTCTGATTGTGCCAGAGGTTTATCCAATTCCTCTGCACTGAGAGTATCTATTTGTGGTATCTGTAATGCATCCAGAAATGTATTAGATTATGTCTCGTCTTCTTTAAACTCAGTAGAATATAAGGAATGTATGCATTATAATATTTATGGTCAATGATTTTGTCTCCGTCTGTGTTGGTGATTGCTGGAATTGCATTGTGAACTTCCTGCTTTTGGATTTGTTGAACTAAGATCTTATTAGCTTTCTCGTCATGTTCATAGTAATGATGTCATGATTTAAAAATTAGTTGTGCATTTTCTGTAGTTGTTAAGTGGTTGAGTTGTGAAGTTGCCTCACTTGGACACCTGGCATGTTCTTGATCTATTCTCGTAATTTCATTGGTTAGCTCTGATGCGTTCTTGGTTTCCAATTTATTTCGGTGGGAAAGTTATGAGATAATTTGTCCTCTTAAAGCTTTCAGGGTTTCCCAGAGTATTCCTGCAGACACCTTAGATATAAATTCTGTACAGTTCTCGTCTGCTAATAAAAGTGGGTTAAGGCGCCATCTGTGAGATGAGTATGTAGGGCATAATGATTTAAGCCCCAAGATCAAACAAAGGGGCAAGGTCAGACATAACAATAGCATCGTACTTGCAAGATTTAATCGTAGGCAAGAAATTTTTATTTACAAAGAAATAACCAGTTCTTGAGTAGCAGTGATACACTGGTGAGCAGAAGGAATATGCTCTTGAGTTGTAATTGTCTTTGCAGTATTAGATGTCATTGCCCCTGTGGCAGGAGCCCTATCAAGGTCTGGATTTAAAACACAAAGTCCCCAGTCATTGTAATTTCAGGAGTGTTCACATTGGGAATGGATGCAAATACATTTTGGATGCAGTCCCTATCATCCACATTGGGTGCATGGATATTTATCAAAATCACTTTACAGTTAAATAAATTACCCATGACAATCGTACATCTCCCTTCAGGATCTGATACTTCATCTGATACTGCAAATGAGACTGTTCTATGTATAAGAATTCCCACACCTCTTGTTTTCTTTGGAAAGCTGGAATGGAATATTTGGCCAGTCCAGTCTCCGTGCAGCCGAAACTGATCCTTGCTTAATAAACTGGTCTCCTGTAAAAATACTATTTTAGCGTTTAGACCTATTAGGTGAGAGAATACTTTCATTCTCTTTAATTCGTGATTCAGACCTTTAACATTCCAGCTCACTAAGTTAACTGTTCGGTCATGGAGACATTGCTTCTGAACTTTTGTTGTCATTTTGTAGTCTTAACTGAAATTGACAGCTTTAACCTTAATTTTCAATTTTCCTAGGAGTTATTGCCATGAAGCCTATTGTTATGTTGGTACTTACAAGGATTAAAAGGATAGATTAGAGATAGCTTGCTCTCTTTCTCTCCCCCCAGTCATTTTTGATTTTTTTAACAAAAAAGTAGATGTTCTGAACAAGGTAACAATATTCAGTTCAGTTTAGAGAAGTGTAAATTGCCATCAAACTTCTCCCTAGAAAGCATTATGGTGAGAAAACATTTATATTGCAGTTTTGGCTAGGAAGGCAAATCAGAAATTAACTATATGACAGGTCCATAGACTTTAGAGAGTTACAGTACTACTTTATGTAGACCCTTAAATTGATACTGGATAGTTATAGAGCACTGTTGCAAGTAAACTTTAAACTGCATTTTTAACAAAGGGAAAATCCACACTTACAGTTCATGTTACAATTATAATGATTTGCTTAGTTTTATTGTAAAATTATACTCTATGTATTTAAAAAAAGCCCTGGACAATCAAATTTCATTTTAAGTCCAACTTTCTTGGTTGGTATGCATCATAATAATTTAAAATATGTTCTTAAGAGGCAAATAACTTAAGTGCTAAACTGATACAGGAAAAATGAATTTAACATTTTATATGATGATATGGCTTTTTTTTGTTCTTTTTAATTAAAAATTTTCAAGCACTTTAAGTATTTTTAAATTAGAAATTGCATCTTCAGTGACTCTGTTTGTTTGCTTCCCAAACTGTTAGAATTCACAAAGACTGCCAGACAAGTTCCGGAAGCATTCACTGTTTGGAAGTGGCAGGCGCATTACTGAAAACTGGTGGAAAGTCTTGGCACGCCAGTTAGTGATGGAAGGGTATATCAATGAATATACTGGCCGTAATATTTTTTCAGTTTGTTGTGGCTTGACTCAAAAGGTATGTTTATTTAATTAATTGTTATTTGATAAGCAAAGAAAAATTAAACATTTTTTAATTAGTACATGATGTGATTTAAATTTTATTTAAAGTAAGAACATCAAAGTAGCAATACCGGGATTTGAATCAAGTTCACAGTTTGTGCGGGACTTTCATTGTTCAGTGGTCTCATTAGTCTTACCCACCAGTTATCCACTATAAATTATTGCTGTTTCAGAGTTTATTTCAGTACCAGTTGCTACGTTTCCATTAGCACAAAGGTAAAAAGACATTATACAGTGGTGTGAAAAACTATTTGCCCCCTTCCTGATTTCTTATTCTTTTGCATGTTTGTCACACAAAATGTTTCTGATCATCAAACACATTTAACCATTAGTCAGATATAACACAAGTAAACACAAAATGCAGTTTTTAAATGATGGTTTTTATTATTTAGGGAGAAAAAAAAATCCAAACCTACATGGCCCTGTGTGAAAAGTAATTGCCCCCTTGTTAAAAAAATAACCTAACTGTGGTGTATCACACCTGAGTTCAATTTCCGTAGCCACCCCCAGGCCTGATTACTGCCACACCTGTTTCAATCAAGAAATTACTTAAATAGGAGCTACCTGACACAGAGAAGTAGACCAAAAGCACCTCAAAAGCTAGACATCATGCCAAGATCCAAAGAAATTCAGGAACAAATTGAGATCTATCAGTATGGTAAAGGTTATAAAACCATTTCTAAAGCTTTGGGACTCCAGCGAACCACAGTGATAGCCATTATCCATAAATGTCAAAAACATGGAACAGTGGTGAACCTTCCCAGGAGTGGCCGGCCGACCAAAATTACCCCAAGAATGCAGAGACGACTCATCCGAGAGGTCACAAAAGACCCCAGGACAATGTCTAAAAAAACTGCAGGCCTCAATTAAGGTCAGTGTTCACGACTCCACCATAAGAAAGAGACTGGGCAAAAACGGCCTGCATGGCAGATTTCCAAGGCGCAAACCACTTTTAAGCACAAAGAACATTAGGGCTCGTCTCAATTTTGCTAAGAAACATCTCAATGATTGCCAAGACTTTTGGGAAAATACCTTGTGAAATGATGAGACAAAAGTTGAACTTTTTGGAAGGCAAATGTCCCATTACATCTGGCGTAAAAGGAACACAGCATTTCAGAAAAAGAACATCATACCAACAGTAAAATATGGTGGTGGTAGTGTGATGGTCTGGGGTTGTTTTGCTGCTTCAGGACCTGGAAGGCTTGCTGTGATAAAAGGAACCATGAATTCTACTGTCTACCAAAAAATCCTGAAGGAGAATGTCCGGCCATCTATTCGTCAACTCAAGCTGAAGCGATCTTGGGTGCTGCAACAGGACAATGATCCAAAACACACCAGCAAATCCACCTCTGAATGGCTGAAGAAAAACAAAATGAAGACTTTGGAGTGGCCTAGTCAAAGTCCTGACCTGAATTCAATTGAGATGCTATGGCCCAACCAGTTATTAGGTTCAGGGGGCAATTACTTTTTCACATAAGGCCATGCAGGTTTGGATTTTTTTTTCCTCCCTAAATAATAAAAACCATCATTTAAAAACTGCATTTTGTGTTTACTTGTGTTATATTTGACTAATGGTTAAATGTGTTTGATGATCAGAAACATTTTGTGTGACAAACATGCAAAAGAATAAGAAATCAGGAAGGGGGAAAATAGTTTTTCACACCACTGTATGTTATGTTGTAAATTGTTTATATAGAATGTTTGCTGTCTTGTAATACATTAAAAAGATAACCGCAATGAAAATATTGGTAGACATATGTTTACCTTTTGGTAGAATTGATTTTGTGTTACCAGATAAAATCAGAGCATCTTAAACTGGTCATTTTCATAGTACTATGTAATATGCAAGTATGTTGTCTTTTTGATAGTTAATAGCTACACCCTGACATTGATTTTCGGCAATAGATGCCATTGAATTTTTTAATGTTAACCCATGGAGCTTAGTTTTTTGATTGGTATTGTATACTAAAATGTTTAACTATAAATTTCTTTGAAATTGATTTGTAATCCTCTCCATGCAACACAGGTATAAGAGATTTATTATGCATCTCATTTAATTCTTATATGCCAGTTTACTTTTCTACATCACTTACAATAAATAATACATGGAATTTATAGATAGTACCCGTTTACTTTAAAAAATATAAGGATAATTTCATTAAACGATTTCATAGTAAAGATTCAACTTCTAAATAGCACTGTAAAAGTGATTGTTACAAAATATACTAAATGCACTACCCATGAATGACTTTAATGCAGTGCATGCAATGCATGTAGGTGATCACAGCTTATAATCCAAATGAATAAACCTTGTTTGTTCTTTTTAATCTTCAGGGGAGATCGTGGCTTAGCAAAGCAAATAATGAATCATATCGAACTCTTCTTCTTCAGTCCAACAGTGAACTTTGTTCCAGAGTCTCCACCATGCCAAAGTATTTTTCCTTTAATTACTAATAAAATAAAATCACAGTTTTTATCCATTTAAAGCAAGCTTTAAGCTATTTGTGTACAGTTTTACTGGTATTGATTTTATTGCATCATGTTTGCATTGGTTGATGTTAACCTGATTGAACTGAATTCTAGTATAATGCAATTTAAAGTTAAAGTTCATACACAAATTTGTTAAACACCTTTTATAGATAATTGATTTAAAAGTGTGTTCCTGTTCATAATCTAGTTTTGATCAGTTTTTCTATTAAAATGACAATGTTTGAGAGAGGCACTGAATTGGAAAACAAAATTTACATTAACTTCTTAAGATTACTAAATTTAATATATTATAATGTCACACAAACCTTCATTTTAAATATAATATGTTTAAGGTGGCTGTTACTGCATCCTGAGTCCCTGATTCAGCAATTGAAATTAGCATGTACAGTATTTACAGATATTTAAATAACAGTGCATTATTTACTTATGCATTCATGTTCCCCTTATATTTGAAATTTAGGAAAGAAAAGGACTATGTGCATGTAGATTTTTAAATTAATAGAAAGAAAAGAACTATGTGCATGTAGATTTTTAAATTAATATTTTCATAATATTTTTTTTTTTTTTGCATAATTCTGTACCTTTTAAAAAATGTTGCTAAATTGTAGTAGATGCTGCAGCATTTTAAATGTTCTACATATTAATGCACACTTAAGGCCAGGAAACAACTGTGACTTAAATTATTGTTGGCACTGAGTTAAGTAATTATCATTTAATAAAATAATTTAAGATTGAGAGTTGAGTTTAAATTTAAATCAATTATAATGTTATGTTATTTGTTTACTTTTTAAAATGATCTGTTATTGGTAATTTATAAATAATACATATATTTTTCTTCTAAAGGTATCATCACAGTGGATCTACGTCTTTGCCTCCTGCTGATAAATGCTCGAATACTGATCAGCAGGTGAGTTTTCAGTTGTAAAATCATTAATGATTTATGGGTAATATTGTGACACAGTTATTAGTGCTGCTTTTTGTCAAAAGTTAAGTTAATATGTTTGTGTGACTGTGCTCTTTGATGAACTGCAGTTAAGGTCCAAAATTAGTTCTTAGTATTCTGTTGACTGTAATGAATATTGCATAGCAGTATAAATGAGAATGATATTATTGCTAATTATTTACGTTCAACACAATTTTAAGTTTTACTGAAAGCTAGAAGATAAAAGCAATGCACTTTTTATATTGATGTTTTGGTCTATCCATGGAGTTTGAAGAAGCCACAGAGGAGAGAGAATGTCATACACTTCTATATTTTCCTGGTAATTTCTTATTTAACAAAATTCTGCATATTGGGAGTAGAACAATTGTTTAAAGTATGTGTTGTATTAAAAAGGGTGGTAAAGATGGTGTAGGCCATTATTAAAGCTGACCTTTTACAGTCTGGAACATTTTTGCAGTGTGCTGGCTCAGGAATGTAGGCTGTATCAGTAAAGACAATTGTAAACCCAGACATAAAATTATTTCTATCTTGCCTTTTAACAAAATGTACAGAAGTATACTTTAAATCCCTGAATCTTCAGATATAAAGTCAGTTTATTTATTTATTTTTTTTAAGATTCAACATCTCTTAATACCCTTTCAAAGATTTAGTTTTATTTTAGACTACATTTATGTATTCTTTTGTTGTTATTAGAGTAGATCTGCTGAAAGTTATCATTAACGTTTATACTTTTTCTGTTGTGTGTGTGAAGAAGCATACAAATAAACATTTATCTACTTACTACTGTGCCACCATGTATAAGACAATAAACTTAAAATATTTATCTGTTTTGGAACCTTCTTATTCCATTACAAAAAAAATCTTGAATCAGAATGGAACCTAAGTTGGAACTATTAAGTAGAAACCAATCCTGGACTAGATGCCAGTCCATAATTATGGCATGTATTAGCTTTTATACCCCTCTGCCGCTTGTCAGAGGATGATAGAAGAAAAATCTGTGTTCTAGATGACTGAAATCCTTCATCTTATTGTCTGCCTTCTTGAGGCAATGATTGATTGGAAGTATTTTCAGTCAGTGAAAGTTACTTTTCCAAAAAAAGCAAACACTGATGTCACCACTCTGTGTAAACTCTTGCACTTTAACTTTGAACAACTCCCAGACTAACAGATGTGGAAAGTTTTCTCTGCATTGCACATTTTATAGAAAAAAACAGAGTACCCGTGATGACATGCAAAATTTCTTGCAAAGTCAAGGGGATGAAAATGCACTGATGTACGTTCTAAGAATGTTGTAGAACTATGACAAGAGCAAGTTAGGATAATAATGTTAATTGTTCCCAATATGATGATTTTCGTAAAGTGTTCGATTAAGTTGATTGTGCTGGCCTGTTGGAAGTCCTGAGATTTTGTGGGATCCCCTTGAAGTTGCTGGATATCATGGCCGGCCTGTTCACTGGTACTGTGAATAGCTGTGCAGAGTGGATGCAGAACCTCTGCATTTTTCCCATTTGATTTTGGGATTTGTCAGAGGTGCGTACTTGTTCCTACGCTGTTCAGTGCTTGCAGGGACTGGGTGTTGGGCAGGGTTGTAGAGTCCACTGGTTGTGGTGCATCTGTTGATGAAAAAAGATTCACTGATTTTGACTTTGCCGACAATGCTGTGATTCCCACTGAGTCAATGAAGCCTCTGTTTGGGGCTTGTGATTGTTGTGGATAAAAACTAATATCCAGGCGTTTAATGACCTCTTGGGCACAGCCATCAACAGTATGTCTGTCTGCAGAGAGAATGTCGACCTTGTCAAGAGGTTTATTTACCTCGGCAGCAATATTCATGTCTGGGGTGACTTCTTATGAAGTCAGTGGACAGATTGGGAGAGCATAGGTGGTCAAGAGGTTGCTGGAAATGGGGAGTGTAGATATCTCTGGAAAAGGACGGAGTCCCAAGTCTTTTGAATCCTGGTGCTTTCGGTTTTACTATATAGTTGTGAGACATGGATGCTGTCCGGTGAACTGAGATGAAAACTGGACTCCTTTGGTACTGTCTCTCTTCGGAGAGTCCTTGGGTACCGCTTGCATTGTGAGGGAGCATCAGTTATGGCACTATGGCCATTTGGTGCCATTCCCAAAGGGTGATAGGGCTCACATGATCCTCATTGTTGAGGACCCAAGCAGCTGGACCATGCCAAGGGGACGCCCGCATAACACCTGGCAGATAGATGATCATTTCCAGCAGGTGGAACTGGACCTGGAGGGTTGCCAAATGGGATCCCAAGCTGTTTCATCGTTTGGTGGGTGCAGCAACATGCTGTACCAGTGTATGCTCCTGGACCTGATCTGACTGTTCACAAGGAACTTGAAATTGTTAGGTATCTTTATGGCACCTACCTTGACAAAAATAGGAATGTGATTGCTATCAGTTTCCTTAAATTCACAGTCAGTTGTTGGAATAGCGAGTGCATAGATATCACAGTTCCAGGTTATTCACCATTTCCCTGTAGGCCAACTCATCATTGTTAGTAAATTGCAACTTCTTAAAAATGTGGTTAAAATATGACTAGAAACGCAGTCACTAGCTAAGCACACAACACTGAGGATTTCCTATGTAGACAATAAATGTTTATATGTTGCCATATGTTTTTATACAATACTGTCATCAAAAAATTTAGAAACTGGTTACAGAAACTGTTGACAAGTCGCAGCATATGTACTTTACCAAAATATGTATATTCTAGGAAAAAAAATCTAAATTCTTTATTATATTATAAATTTAATTAATATTGGTGTCTTATGATAAGTAAAGAATGATAGGAACTTTCAACTTTAAACAAATTTAAAAAACTGCCGTACAGCTTAGCAACATTAATTTATATCGATATTTACTAGGCTGTATCAGCAAAGAAAGTGACCGCCAAGCCCATCTTGTCCATTTTGCTGTATTATACAATACTGTAAAAGAAGACAGAATCTTTTTATCCTTGGATTCTTGGCTTCCAAGTATTTCAGGTGTCTTTAACCTTGTGTGTAAAACCAGTTTGACAGTATAACAGTGGCAGCAAGTTAGAGATATTAAATAGAGGATGATCTGTAACAGTACTTAATAGTTGTAAAAGTTATATTTCTATACAAGTGACTGACCAGAATAGAAATGCAGTAACCACAGCTAATCAGTAGCTTTAATCTGGGTATTCTAGACTAGTGGTTCTTAACCTTTATGCTCTCAGGATCCAGTTTTATCTGTTTAAGTTCACTGACAATACATGAGCTTGATTAGAAATGGAAAAAACTATCACACAGTGCTGTTAATCCCTTTGATGGAACGGGGTGGGAGTTGTTATAACATGAGCAAGTCATTAGCTGAAACAGGTTTTTTGTTTCTTATGTGCTTGATCCACTGACAGTGACCCGTTACCCAATGCGAATCAGTTGTGTAGAAATTCTGTTCTAGACTAAAGTTCAGAGTCTTCAGCCTGGATTTAAAAGCTTACAGTACATCAAAGGGGAAACTTTTGTGCAAGCGGGAAGATCTATATACACATTTGTTGCCTTTTGGCTAAAAGCTAGACCTTCCGCTGTTGTTTTATTAATACTCAAAAGTTTTTTGTATACCAGAATCTTGAGATCATAATGTGTGCTCTGGTCTTACATAATCATATTTAACTAGGGCCTAGGCCATTTAAAAATGTATACATAACAAAGAAGAATTTGATACTAGCCCTGTACCTAACTGAATCTAGTTTTTTTTATTTCTAGTTTTAGTAGTCTATTGAGCCGAGTTGTAGTAAAGCAGCCTATTGAATTAACTGAAACCTGCATAAAGAATTGTTTGAATAGCCACTGAATAATACATAACTGTTGTCAATAATACTAGAAATAAAAGTATGCATTACATTCTTGTGTATCCAATATTTTAAAACTGTACTCATTTTCCATTATTTATCAGCTGGAAAAAAATGTGGATAATGTTGTAATATGTATTTTAAAAGACAGACTTGTCAAAAAATGCCCAAAGTGCATATTAATTCAGTAGAACTAATGTTTGGGCCTAATAAGATGTAATAATTATTAAGTTAATTTGGGTCTAGCTCTTATTTTTTTTTTCTAACAATGGCCTGATAACTGACAATTTTAGTGCACTGGGGACTGTGCCAGATAATATTTTTTTTGTTAATTTTTAATTGTTCCAGATAAATACAGTACATAATTAAAATAATTTGACATTTAAACATAAGTTTCAGAAAAACTCATTTTCATTACTTGGAAAAAATGTGTTCATTCAGAACTGCAAATGATCCCATATATTACTGAAACAATTAAAATATGCAATCATAAACCACTTTAAGACAAATTAATAATAAAAAAAATTAAAAAGGGGGATACAGTGGGTTGTACAGCGACTTGTCAACAACAAAAATAGGAGCTCAGCATAGTCAATTTAAAGTAGCATTAATGAAATCTTGACGTTTCTTAAAAAGCCCTGCACATTTATGCATAAATAAAATTTGACTTGTTTTAGACAATATAAATTACTTTCCTATTGTATATTTTTGCTGTAATGTATAAGCATATGGTCGGCATGGTGGTGCAGTGGGTAGCGCTGCTGCCTCACATTTAGGAGACCTGGGTTCACTTCTCGGGTCCGCCCTGCATGGAGTTTGCATGTTTTCCTCCGGGTACTCTGGTTTCCTCCCACAGTCCAAAGACATGCAGGTTAGGTGCATTGGCGATCCTAAATTGTCCTTAGTGTGTGCTTGTTGTGTGCGTGGGGTGTGTGTGTGTGTATGTGCACACCCTGTGGTGGCCTGACGCCCCGCCAGGGGTTAGTTTCCTGCCTTGCGCCCTATGTTGGCTGGGATTGGCTCCAGCAGACCCCCGTGACCCTGTAGTTAGGATATATTAGGATATAGCGGGTTGGATAATGGATGGATATAAGCATATGTATTTGGATATCAATACCTTTTGACCTTTTTGGTATGGGTACATAGTTTCCTAGACTTTCTTATGCAGTGATTTGAGATGGTATAGGATTATACTTGTGTATATTGGTATTATAATTTATAATGGTTTACTCCCTTTATGTATTTGATATCTGAAGACGACACACAATTATTGTAGCTTCAGTATCTGAGCAAAATGCAGAGCAATAACCCTGAAGATTTTTCTATTTACAAGGATAATATGTTTTTGTTTTTTGTGCACCTGACATTTCTGGACTTAGCTCTTCAGTGTTTATGTTTGAAATATACTGTAAGAGTATATTATATTAATGTTAGTATTAATATTAATGTTGTATGTCAGCTGTGTCAAATTCAGATTCTGGAAGGGCACAGTTGCTTCTTGTTTTCTTTTCCTGGCAGTTTCCTAATCAAAAGTTGGTTACTACTGCTGAATTAACATACTTTTTTGGCCTATATTATAATTGACTTGCCGAAGTTTTTTTAATTAATTAGCAGCCAAACAATGCAGAGGTGCAAGGCAAGCCAACAGATGACTTACTCAAGGGTCTCACTGTTCTCATTCTGCCATACCAGTCATTTCCATTTTTGTTTTTTTCGCAGAGCACCATCCAAATGCTTTGCAGATCACAGCAGATGAATATTTCTCTGGCCTGCAATTTTTGTTTTTAAATATTTTATTCAGACTGATGTTTTATGAAAGACTCACGTGCAAATGGGATCTGAGTTACACTGGTCATCTGTTGGCTCACTTTACATTATTGTTTGACTATTAATTAAAGAAAAAAATAAACAATTAAAATGAGAGTCAATTAAAATTGAGGCAACTTAGTATGTTCTGTCAGCATAAGTAATTGGTTGCTAATGGGGAAAATGTCTGTAATGAAAACTTGTAGCCACTGCAGCCCTCCAGGAAAGAGGTTTATTATTATTATTATTATTCTGTAATGTATATAACTGAGTAGTTTTGTTAAGAATGTAACATTGTTTTTTGTTTTTAACAGAAATCACTGCATGCTCAGTCCAGCTTTCCAAAATATAATCATGGTAATCTAATTCAGCAAAGGTAAAGAATTTTTGCACTGTATGTTTTTTATTTGGTTAGTGCAGTGTTTGCTCTTGTGATTTAATTGTAAACAGCAGTTTCTGAAATCCCCAGCCTACCTTCTTAAAGCCACCTAGAACCATCAATTCTGATGCAGTCAGAATAATAATCTTCAATATTAGGCAATATGTAAAAAAAGAAGAAGAAAAAAACAGTGTGAGTTTTATGTTTTAATGTCTGTTGGGGGTGATACCATATTATTATATTACCAAAAAACAGAAACAATACAAAATTACTGCTTCCTATTTATTATTATAATATTCCTTTTCCCCAAAAATCATTTAGGGTGCTTGTGAGGTTGTTCTTAAATGACTAGTCTTGTTAAAATTAAACATAATAATCATGTTTACAGATTGAGGTCTTTGATTATTGAACTGGGTTAAGCTAGTTAAAAAATGTGTAACTGTTGTGGTTGAACTTTTGTGTCAATATAATCTGGTGTAAAGAGAGTATGTACATTCACACCACTTGAGACATGGATTTCAATGCAGACTCAGGCGAAACCTGTGTCGGTTTTGTACATTATCTCTCTCTGTCTCTCTCTGTGTAACTGCAGGGTTTTTTCTACCACATCCTAAACAGGTGAGTTTTATCACTGTATAAGTGGAAACCAGAGTACCCAGAAAAGAATAACATACAAACACGGTCAATGCTTAAAATTAAACCAAATTACTTGAGGTACTGTAATTATAGTGATTCAGCACCATTTTATCAAATATATGGTGGAGGGGGTCGGTGTCACCTGTCAAGATCAACGAAGTGGTCACTCACTGGTACATTAAGGAAAGGTGCCAGTACAGTGAAATTTTATCGAGGCGCTGGTACTGCATACCTGTGAGTACACGTCCACTCTCCCACAGGGAGAATACAATTAAGTATTTGGACAGTGACACAATTTACATAATTTTCATATGTTATGACAGCAATTTTACTGCATAGCCCCCACCCCCATGTCAAGGGTCTCAAAAATATATGGATGTTTGACTGTCAAGCTATTCCATGACTCATATGATGTTTTGGGTAAACCCCTTAAATTAAAGATAAAAGTCTATATTTCAATCACACAATGATTGCTTAATTTCAAATCCATTGTGGTGACGTACAGAGCCAAAATTATGAAAATTGAGTCATTGTCCAAATACTTATGGACCCAACTGTATATACCTTCGGAGACAAAATGTCTAGGATGAGATTCAAAGCCTCTGGAACTGTCAGACAGCAATGCTAACCTCTGCTTCATGTTTATACTGCATCAAGTTATGAGGAAATGCAATTACAATGTGAATGTCATTTTTTTTTTGAGCATAGTAAACCGGGAAGCTGTATGTTTACAGGGCATTCTGAATCATGATTTGCTTGAGAAAGTACCTTGTCACCTGAAAAAGATTCATGGTACTGCTACATTTTTATCCAGATCAGAACAATCCTGTACAGATCAAAATCTCAGAGTGCTACATAAAAACTTTAAACAAAGGCAAAACAAGTTAAACACAGAGATAAAACAATAATTTGTAGCATTCTTGTTAATATACTTTCCTAAATAGAAAAGTCTTTAGCTGTTTTTTTAAAACAGCCCACAATTTGCTGTGTTCTCAGGCTCTCTGGTAGGGCATTCCAGAGCCGTGGAGCAGCCACTGCAAAGGCTCGGTCACCCATTGTATGCAGTTTGGTCATAGGGGGGCTAAGGCGGTAGGTATTTGCAAAATGAAGGTTTCTTGTAGTGGATTGTAATATAAGGAGTTCCTTAAGATATTGTGGAGCATTTCCATGGATACACTGCTGAATAAGCAAAGTTTGTGTTCAATACGGAGGTGAATAGGGAGCCAATGAAGTGACCGAAGAATTGGTGAAATGTGTTCATTATTTCCGCACCCACATCAGGATCCTTGCAGAACTATTTTGAATTTGTTGGAGCTTTTGAAGGCTCTTGTTGGGTATCCCGTTGAGGAGTGCATTACAATAGTCCAGCCTGGAGGAGACAAAGGCATGAACCAGCTTTTCAGCATCACAGAGGGAGAGGTGGGGGCGGAGTTTGGATATATTTCAGAGATGAAGAAATTCAATTTTACAGAGGTTATGGACATGTGTATCAAATGATAGATGGGAGTCTAACTTGACTCCCAAATTTGTAACTGAGGGGGATAGGGCAATGGTACGGTCAGAAAAGGAAATACAATTTATGGAGGAACAAAGTTGATGGGGTTGCCAATTAAAAGAACTTCAGTTTTAGTGCTGTTCAGCTTGAGGACGTTCTTGGCCTCAATCTCATCCAAGCAAGAGGAAAGAGTTAATGGAGGTGTAAGGGAGGTTGAATCCAGTCTCACATAGAGCTGCGTATCATCTGCATAACCGTGGAATAAAATTCTATGCCTGCCGATGATGTGACCCAGGGGTAGCATATAGATGTTGAAAAGGGTTGGCAGTAGGACTGATCCTTTTGGGACCCTACAGGTGACAGTGTGGGTATGAGATTTAGCATCCCCCAGGGCCACATACTCAGCCATTTCTGTGAGATAGGACTTGAACAACTTCAGAGCAGTGCCAGAAAGTCCAATTAGACCAGAGAGACGATGGAGGAGAATATTATGGTCTACTGTATCAAATACAGCTGTGAGATCTATAAGGATAAGGAGTGATGTGAGAGCTCTGGTCAGCGGCCACCAGGAGGTCATTGGATTGAAATTTTTCAAACAGTTTGAATTTTTTGAGGTGATCCTGAGGCTAGACCACAACAACCTTTATGTTAATGTATTCCAATCCTCTATTGTCCTTCATTGTGTCATTTAAGTTAAAAGTAGCTGGGTATATTGGTGGCAGAAGAATGATAAGAATAAAGCGTCATATACATTATCTACTGGACACTTAACACCACACAGCTGCTCAAGAGGGCTCAACAGCAGCTGTACTTTCTGTGGAGGCTGGGGAAGTTTAGTATGTCAACTAAGATTCTCAGCAACTTTTACAGCTGCATTGTTGAGAGCATCTTGACCAGCTGCATCACCGTGTGGTATGGCAACACTACTGCTTTGGACCGCAAATGCCTGCAGAGAGAGGTAAAGACTGCTGAAAAGATCACCAGGACCCCACTGCCTTCTGTACAGAGCATCTACAACTGCAGAGTCCACAGGAGAACTGCCTCGATCCTCAGGGACTCCACCCACCCCCAACACGAACTGTTCACACTTCTACCCTCTGGCAGGAGGTATAGAAGTATGAAATGCAGGACTTTCAGGCTAAATAACTATTTCTTTCCCAAGGCCATTAGACTTCTAAATAACTGACTGGAGTTTATAACCATGGTTCACCTCATTCTTTCTACCTCACACAACTGTATTTGACTTGTCCATCACACACCTACCTGCACATCACACTTTACACTTCTATTCTGTTTTTATACTGCCTCTGTTACTTATCTATCTGCTACTTATTATTTATGTTTATCTTTATGTGTTGGTTTTGTCATTTGGTGTGGATAGCAAAGAAAGAATTTAATTGTACAGGGAAACGTGTTTCCTTAATCTGCACATGACAATGAACTTGAACATGAACTTATAAAAGTAGTGGTGGTAAGATTTATAAACGTAGTGATGAATGTACAGTATATTTTAGTGTTTTGTCTGCAGCATTTAAACTGAAGCTATAATTTGCGTTGTCACACAATACTTATCTGTATACTTAGAATGGTTTTTAATATTTTCCAAAATATCTGCTATAGCCAGACAAGAGTATTGATTACTATATGTCACATTAAGTGTTTTTTCCTAATACTTGTTTAATAGTGCCATGATTGGCAATTGCACCTATGTATCCTTCTGAAACACATCACTTTGCTGTTCATTTCTTGAAACTTGAATTTGGGGATGATTCTGAAATAAGTGTATTTGAGTCTGCACTATTTTGAATAAGACCTACTGGTTTTATCTGTCTTTTTTGTATAACCAGAATCTAACTAAGATTGACAAACAGAGTTCTGAAGGCTAGTTTTGTAGCCGACAAGAATCTGCTTTTAAAAAACATAAGTTATTGACCACCTCTGTTATTTATAAAGTAGGTTAAAACCACTTGCATTTATTTCTGTAATATTTTAAAGTAATGGCTTAAGAAAAGATTGATAGAATTGTTAGTGGATTTATGAATTTGTTACATATATTATGACATATGAAGTTTTAATGTTTACTAATTAAGTGATTTTAAACTTGTATGATTACAATAATGCTAAACATTTTTTGTTTTGCAGATACATTTAAAATACTGTTAATTTTCATCTTTTCAGTACTTCATTATAAACTACTATAACGTATGTTCATAGCTATTATTAATAAACCATATTGAAACTAACTAATTTCAGATTATGCTTATATTTGTGTATTTCTTCGTTTTCTTACATAATGCTTACACTATTTTATTTTTATTTTCTTGTCTTTTCTCATTAGTCCCCAGGCCTCTTCTTTAAAGTCTCATTTAAAATCCCTGCCTTGCCAGCCTAAGACCTTTTTGGTGTCCCCCAGGGAACAAGAATTGCAGGTTCTGATCTAAAACTACTTATGCTTCCTCATTTCATTAGAGTGACATACTTTGATTTGCAAAGAAATATCATTAGCTTCAAATTTTTGAATCTGATTGAATTTGTTGCTATATTTTAAATAAATAGCTGATACTCCTTAATTAAACATTATTCTGTATTTAAATAGCAATCGATGACAGAAAGTGCTTGTGAGAATGAGATTCCCAACTTTAGTGTTGATAGGCTGTGTCAGATTTTTTAAGATGGCAGTGCTGTTCACATTTTATAAACAAATATATCCTGTCTTGTGTAGGGCTGCAACTAATGATTATTTTGGTAGTCGACTAATCGTTCAATTTTTTTTCCGATAAGTCATGATTATTTCATACCTGACTATTTTGATGCCTGTGACCTGTGGTTGCACATCCTGTTCTGGGCTCCAGTGCATGTCTTACCTCATCTGCTCACGTCTGTCCACCTGTGAATGTCACCATGATGTCTCTGCATTAACACAATTAAAATCAATAATAATCAAATTAAAATAACAAGCAGTGAAACATATGTATTTGAAAATAATCAGATGTTTTATATTAGTGTGACCATCACAATAAAAAAGAAATACATTAAACAATACAAACTAAAGTCACATAGTCTTTAAACAATAAAAGTGCATTTAACTTAATCAAAAATTGCCACTGGTATGTCTTAACGTCCAATAGTTTAAATAAACCTTCAATACAAATAAAACAGTAATGTACAGTTTATAAAAGATTCAGTTCATATATTCCTGATTTCAGTGCAGGAACATTAGCATTTCAACATGCTCTGGTGGGAGGCTGGCTCTCTTCTTTAAAACAACGTTCCCAGCTGCTGAGAAGAGACGCTCAGAGGGAGTAGAGGTAGCAGGAATACACAAGAATGATTTTGCAGACAGAGAAAGATGTTTTAATCATCACACTCTGAAAGAAAAGTGTTGTAGTTTATCACATCATGTACTATATTATGCCAAAATAAAAAAATAATGGACTAAAATATGAAACAAGCTAATTACTGATTTACTCCAAAACACAAGTTACCAAACGTTAGTTAGGGACGGCTTACTATTCTTATGAACTCAAATACTATATGAAAAAAGAAGAAGAAAAAACTAGGACAGCTCAGCTATTCCTATTCACTCGTTTACTATAGCTCCAAACACATTAGCAAACATAACTGAAGTTATAGTCACTTAACCCTTAAACCGGCTAGAGTCGGTTTCCAGTGCAATTAGGAAGCACGCCGAAAGCCGAGTATATGCGGCGACATGTATTCATTGAACTCTGCAACCGGCTAAAGTTGTTTCTCAGTGCAATTTGCCAGCACACAGGGGGCGAGTATATTCGGCGACATACATTCATTGAACCCTGCAGCTGGCTAGATTTGCTTCACAGAGTAATTTGGCAGCACACCGGAGCTGATCAGTCAGTGTCGTACATTCGTTGAGCAGCCAGCTCATGAGCACTGCCGGCCCCAGCAGAACTGCAGCACCACTGTCTCTGGGATTCAGCCACTGCACTAGATGAGCCTGCAAGCATCAGCACTTACCTCTGTGTGTTTGCGTGCTGCCAGTTCAAGCGCAGTTGGCTCGGTGATTTATTGAATTTCATCAATGGCTTCAGTTGCACTTTGAGCATATAATAATAGATTGTTGCAGTAATTTTTTTTATAGTTTTTGCAGTTCATTTGCAGTTTGTAAAATGATCAGTGTTGCAGTAATTTTGATGCTCTTTGCAGGAAAAAAAATGTGTTCCATTAAAATTTCACATTTTCTTTGTGAATTGTGACGTTTACTTAAAAAGTGCAGCTAAAAAGTATTTGGTGTCGGGGTGCATTAACCACGAAGTATGTGTCGGTTAAAGGGTTAACTATCATTGTCGAAACCTTGATATACACATTATAGTACAAACATCAACGTTAACACGTGACACTAACTTTACTCGCTAAAACTCCCCTCTCAAGAGACGGCGGCATCACAGCTCCAGGATGCTTGTGTTTCAGATGCTCATGCATCGCGATGGTGCTGCCTTGTAAAGAAAGCTCCGCTTTGCATAATCTGCATTCAATTTTTTTTTCTTTTTCTGTGAAGTGCTCCCACACTTTTCTGTCTCAATTTTTTTCCATCTCCTTCCCCCTCTTCTATCCGACTCGCCATTTCAACCATGTTTATTTTTCTCTACATTCTTCTTCTCCTCAGACATTCGTCTTCGTTGGTAGGACTGTGTGCAGTCTTGACAAACAATAACAAACTATACTGCCCCCAGACGCTCATGTAATGCATTGCAGTTACAAAAACCAATGTGTTTTTTTTTTGTGACTGGAGCCTCTATTGAAGGTTCTGTTTATTACGCGTCGACAATAAAATATCTGCGTCGACGTTGTTGATTATGTCGACTAATCATTGCAGCCCTAGTCTTGCAAAGTTTACATCTTTTTCTCTTTAACGTTTAAATATTAGCTGGTATTATTTTTCTAACCTATTAATCTTTTTCTTCCTGTGTTCCTTAATAATTTGTTAGCATTTTTTGATGAGTCTTGTCAGCCTTCTTCATTTTATACCTTCTTTGAAATTGCCAAAGTAGCTTAAAAATAAAAAAAAAAACAGAACTGTTTTCAAAACAAAGGCAGTTATCATTTTATGTGAGAAACATAAATTCTGCTTTTTACAATAAAATACAATTTTAACTAAATGATATTTTACTTCTGCATTATTTTTGTTATAATAATTTAATTAATTGTATATATACCTTATATCATAGCTTTATTTTTTAAATTATTTTAAATACAACATACAATACATGCAATTAATTGGCAAATACTGTGGAAATAGTACTGATAAAGTATGTTGTTTTTTTTTTTTTTTTTACTTTTAGAGTGCTTTATATGGATTACTTGTTGCTGCTCGACAGAAGATAGCTATGGAAAAAGACATTCCTCCAGCAATATTGGCCACTAACAAAATTCTTCTAGAATTTGCAAAGACACGGTAAGAACTGGTACACACTCCCAGTGAATCTAGCCTATAAACAGCTAGCCTACTATAAGCTGCTTTATTCTTCATCTGAAACCTATGCCAGTGTATATAAAGATTTGTATACCTATAATCATATTTAACTGAATTAAACATAGGTTGACAGAATGCATATAACTGACATACAATGACATTTAGGAAAACATCATCAAAGTTATGCAGTGTAGATGCTCATTCCTTGCTGCTCAAGGCAGCTAGGTTTGTTTTCCAGGCTAGTCACTGTTTGTGGCTGCTGCACATTCACACTTCACTTCATAGCTTTTATTTGTTTACTCCCTTTTCTTCCCAGCTCTCCAAAATGTGCATGTTATCTTACTGTATGTAAGTTGATTCTAAATTGGACTGATAAAAAGTAAAAATAAATTGTATACCCAATGTGTTCCTTGTGTACCAGCTTGAGATGTTTAACTCTACCAACTGACATTTTGCAGAGTGACTATTGCTAATCTGAGCCTTCTCATATTTTTTTGGTGTACCTGTGGTTCTTAGTGGTCTAACAAACACATCCTTCACAATACCAGTTGATTTAGACATTTATCAGGCCACTTTCATACAATGTGAGGAGATGTCATTTTGGCATTTCAATCTAGCGCTGAAGTCTCTTGACATCACAAGCTTGCCATCAGTCCTCTCATAATTACTGTTTAATATGATGTGAGATGGGAGTTGAGGAAAACTTATTATATATGTTTGTGCCACAGAAACAAAAGCTCTCTGTGTTGCACTCAGTGGCGATGTTTCACCTACTGCTGCAATAAAAAGTGTAATAAATAGTGGCAGACATATCACTCAACACAGAATTCAGACTTCAATTAACTTGGCTAACTGTGCTACACAATTATGTGGTTACCCATCCCAAATAAGGTCACGACCCATAGTTTAAGGTACATTTCTCTACTGTGTCAAAAGAGACAGGGGAGGGTTTGTTCCCTGCTAGTCCGCACCATGTTGGAGAGGGGAAGAATGAAGAGCTGATCATAAGGTCTTTTGAAACTACTGTTTACTTCTGGTACTGAAATTACAGAAATACTGACACCATACTGTCTTAAATATTTGTTTTTTTCGGTACCTACACCATGTAACCCAACAGTAGATTTGATATCCGCAGATGAATAATGTATTCAAATACCATGCACACCAATTTATAGTTGGCCGCATTTTTTTTTTTCTTCTCACGTAAAGGATTATTCCATCCAAAAATATTTTTCTAATTTTGTTTGTTACATACATATTATACATATGGTAGTGTCATTCCATGTCAAATCAACCAATGGCCCAGGCACTTTGGACTCAAAAAATTCATGGTAGAGTCATTACCAAGTGCTGCCATGTTAATCAGGAGACACCCTATACTTTTTTTGTATGTAAGATCTATATTTCCAAGATACAGACAGCTTATTGAGGGGAGGGGGGTGTTGATTTTATCCTGCCTCATTTTTTTCATCAAATTTCACAAGTCCAAAGCTGAAGAACTAAACCACTGAGCAGGATCAAACTTTGCATGCTGGTACATTAATTTGTATTGTATGCGACAAAATTAAAACATTTGGCCCATATGACCTTGCATAGTCAAAGCAGCTCCTTGAAATTGACCAAAATTTAATTTGAGTTTTTGGCTTAGCTATGTTTAGGACTCAAAAACACATATTTGTAACCAACACAGACTTTTAATTTTTTCCTTTATTCAGGTAACTATATAGGCTTTCTGAAAAAGCAATAAACAGAAAAGTAACTGTATCAGGGTGTGAACTGCAGATCTCTCAAATCCAAAACCTCATTTTAGATTTCATTTTCAGAGCACCCTAACTGCATCTGGGAATGTACAGATAATTTTTTAAATTTTATTCTTGTATTGTACATTTTCCCTGCTTTCTCAAAACACAAACTTTACTTTTCTTATTCAAATCTTTCATGTTTATTTTCCATCCTAAACATAGGCTGAATGTGCCATGTGTCAATAATGTTAATCAGTGAGTTTTCAATCAGTAAGTTATCAAAAATATCAATCTTTTTTTCATATCAAATAACAATGTCGTATCTCATGTTGCTGAATGGAGAATGCAATTCTCCATGGCCAAATGAGTATCTGGTACTTGAGAATACCACTGTTACATCCTTGCAGAAGATGGCAAACTCAAAGTCAGCAAGGTGTCTGCTGAAGACAGTCAATTAACTGTCCGAATATTCACTACTAAAGGAGCAGCTGAGATCCTGCTCTGTCATGATCACACTCCTACTGGATCCCTCACATTAGACCAGTGTCCCATTGGAGGTTATGTTGATATAATGTATGATGAAAAATGTTGGATTGGTGTGATTCATGACAAGAATGAAGTGGAATCAGACATCCTGATATGACTCATGCTTCCAAACTGACCTGCACAGTCTTTGCATTGGCCACCTAGAGACGATATTTGTTGGGTGCCATTACAGTGTGTCATTGTACTACTTAGTACACCTACAGTGGTCAGTGGGAGGCAGTACCATCTTGATCTAAAAGACAAAGATGCCCTTCACTCTGCACTTCGATTAAAACAGAAATGAAATGGATCACATACCTACTGCTGTTGTTAACATTTCATCATAACTAGTGTTGTATTTAACAACCCATCAAGCAGTTGTTGTTCACATGTTGTGCTTACTGTGCTTTTGCTACATGGTATCTTTTGCTTAACTTGGGTATACCTGGTATTTTTTCAGAGTTTAAGTGTATGAGATTTCTGAAAACTCGGTTGATTTGACATGAAATTCTCCAGTACAATATGTAGTGAAATGCCTAGTTGCTCAACTCTTATGACTGTGTCTTGAGATAAATATAAAGGAACAATAACAATGCATAACTTTACAAATTCAAAAAGCATTAATGAAATTACAAATGTGTAATATAATCATCTTCTTCTTCTTTCGGCTGCTCCCGTTAGGGGTTGCCACACCGGATCATCTTCTATGTCTTTCTGTCCTCTACATCTTGTTCTGTCACACCCATCACCTGCATGTCTTCTCTCACCACATCCATAAACCTTCTCTTAGGCCTTCCTCTTGTCCTCTTGACTGGCAGCTCTATTCTTAGCATCCTTTTCCCAATATACCCAGCATTTCTCCTCTGCATATGTCCAAACCAACACAATCTTGCCTCTCTGACCTCGTCTCCCAACTCTTCAACCTAAGCCGACCCTCTAATCTACACATTTCTAATCCTGTCCATCCTCGTCACATCCAATGAAAAATCTTAATATCTTTAACTTTGCCACCTCCAGCTCTGTCTCCTGCTTTTTGGTCAGTTCCACCAGGAAGGTCTCACTACTGTCCCGTACACCTTCCCTTTCACTCTTGCTGATACCCGTCTGTCACAAATAACTCCTGATACTCTTCTCCACCCATTCCACCCTGCCTGCACTCTCTATTTCACCTCTCTTCCATAATCCCTATTTCTCTATACTGTTGATCCCAAGTACTTAAACTCATCCACCTTCGCCAACTCTACTCCCTGCATCCTCACCATTCCACTGACCTCCCTCTCATTTTAACACATGTATTATTCTGTCTTGTTCCTACAGACCTTCATTCCTCTCCTCTCTAGAGCATATCGACACTTCTCTAGGGTCTTCTCAACCTGCTCCCTACTCTCGCTACAGATTACAATGTCTTCAGCAAACATAGTCCAAGGGGGCTCCTGTCTAATCTCATCTATCAGCCTGTCCATCACCATTGCAAATAAGAAAGGGCTCAGAGCTGATGGAATTCCTCCCCCATGTTGATTGCATCCGTCACTCCTACCGCAGACCTCACCACTGTCATACTTTTCTCATACATATCCTTTACAGCTCTTACATACTTCTCTGCCACTCCCGACTTCCTCATATAATATGACAACTCCTCTCTGCACCCTGTCATATGCTTTCTCCAGGACAACAAAGACACAATGCAACTCCTTCTGGCCTTCTCTTTACTTTCCATCAACACCCTCAGAGCAAACATTACATCTGTGGTTCTCTTTCTTGGCATGAAACCATACTGCTGCTCACTAATCATCACCTCCCTTCTTAACCTAGCTCCCACTACTCTTTCCTATAACTTCATTCTGTGGCTCATCAATTTTATCCTCCTGTAGTTACTACAGCTCTGCACATCCCCCTTATTCTTAAAAATCGGCACCAGTACACTTCTTCTCCACTCCTCAGGCATCCTCTCAGTTTCCAAGATTCCATTAATCAATCTGGTTTAAAACTTCACTGCCATCTCTCCTAAACACCTCCATACTTCCACAGGTATGTCATCTGGACCAACAGCCTTCCCGTTCTTCATCCTCTTCATAGCAGTCCTTACTTCCTCCTTCCTAATCCGTTGCACTTCCTGATTCACTATCTCCACATCATCCAACCTTCTCTCTCTCTCATTCACTTCATTCATCAGCCGCTCAAAATACTCTTTCTGTCTTCTCAACACACCCTCCTCACTTGTGATTATGTTTCCATCTTTATCCTTTATGATCCTAACCTGCTGCACATCTTTCCCAGCTCGGTCCCTCTGTCTAGCCAATCGGTACAGGTTCTTTTCACCCTCCTTAGTGTCCAACCTGTCATACAACTCATCATACGCCTTTTCTTTAGCCTTCGCCACCTCTCTCTTCAAATGCCCTTATCTCCTTGTACTCTTGTCTACTTTCTGATCTCTCTCACTATCCCACTTTGCCATCCTCTTCCTCTCTATACTCTCCTGTGCTTCCCCATTACACCATCAGGTTTCCTTTTCCTCCTTCCCCTGTCCAGATGTCATGCCAAGCACCGTTCTAGCTGTCACCCTTACTATTTCTGCTGTAGTTGCCCAGCTGTCTCATAACTCTTCACTGCCACTCAGTGCCTGTTTACCTCCTCTTTAAACAACCTTGCAGTCTTCCTTTTTCAATTTCCACCCTTTGATCCTTGGCTCTGCTCTCACTCTCCTCCTCTTCTTGATCTCCAACATCACCCTACAGACCACCATCCTATGCTGTCTAACTACACTTTCCTCTGTCACCACTTCACCATCCTTTTCGCAAAATCCAATATCATCTGACCTTCATTCCTCTCCTTTACACCATTCCTACCCATCACCTCCTCATCTCCTGTGTTCCCTTCACCAACATATCCACTGAAATCTGCTCCAAATACCATTGTCTGTCCCTTGGGTACACTGTCCATCACTTCATCCAACTCACTCCAGAAATTTTATTTCTCATCCATCACACACCCAACTTGTGGGGCATAGGCACTAACAACATTCATCATCACACCTCCAATTTCCAGCTTCATAATCATTAATCTGTCTGACACACTTTTCACTTCCAAAACACTCTTGACATAGTGTTCCTTCAGAATAACCCCTACCCCATTTCTCCTCCCATCCACACCATCATTGAACAGTTTAAATCCACCTCTTATTCACCTGGCCTTACTCCCCTTCCATTTAGTCCTTTGAATGCACCATATATCAACCTTTTTTCTCTCCATCACATCAGCTAACTCTCTCTCCTTACCAGTCAATACAGCAAACATTCAAAGTTCCTACCCTCAGTTCCAGTGTCTTTACCTTCCTCCTCTCTTCTGTCCTCCGGATACGTCTCCCCACTCTTCTTCTTCTTCGGCCAACAGTAGCCCAATTTCCACCAGCCCGCTGTTGGCTAACAGTACTGGTGGTGGTCATTGTTAACCCAGGACATGACCAATTCAGTATGGAAATCTGTATTGTTGTCCGCGTGTTGATCTGTCAAAATTTTACATCAGATGCCCTTCCTGGCGTAACCCTCCCAGTTTATCCGGGCTTAGGACCAGCACAAAGAAACACACTGGTCTGTGCATCCACTGTGGCTAGGTTGTAATATAATAATTAAATAGATGATTTAAATACACTTATTGTGAGAGTTAACAATAGAGCATCATGTATTTCTGGACACTTACCTTATTTAAGGTAGAGGTCTGTGTAGATGTCATGGAGTGCACACCCTGTGATACGTTCAGTTGAGTGCACCATTCTCTGCAGAGCCTTGTGGTCCTGCTGTTTGCTGTTCTCAAACTGTGCAGTGATACTTACTGTCAGAATACTTTCAATGGTGGATGTGTAGAAGTTCTTTAGTATCTAGGTGGGTGGCCTGAAGTCTCTGAGGCATCTGAGGTGGTTCAGACCATGCCGTGCCTTCTTCTCCAAGGTGTTGATGTGCTTGGTCAGATCAACCTTAATGTGGACACTGAGGTATCTGAAACTGTCCACCCTCTTTACCTAAGTGATGTTAATACTAAGACTGCGCTGTTTCCTATCAAAGTCCATAATCAGCTCCTTTGTCTTGTTCATTCAGTAGAAGACTGTTCGTCTAACACCAGTGTGACAGACTCTCCACTTCATTCAGTTTAGCCTGGTCATTGTTGTTAGATATCGGCCTACCACAGCTGTGTCATCAGCAAATGTGACAGTGATATTAGAATTTTGTCCAGATATGCAGCCAAACTTTAGAGGAAGTATAGTAGTGGACTCGGGACACAGCCGTGTGGCGCACTTGTGCTGAGAGTGATGGATGAAGAAGTATGGGTACCCACTGAAACCACCTGTGATCTGCCCATCAGGAGATGCTCAGCCGCAGGTCCCTGAGCTTGCTGGTGAGCTAAGAGGGGTTTGTTATATTAAATGCTGAGCTATCTACTATACAGTACACCTCCAAAATTCGTGGGGGTTATGTTCCTAGAGAACCCGCGCATTGTGAAAAACCGTGAATTTTGGGTGTGGTTAAAAAAATGCCTATTTTCATAGTTTAAACCCTAAATATGCCCCCAAAACACTTTAATTTAATTGCAAACTCGGCTTAACACATTATCTAAAAATAAAGAATGTAAAGGTAAACCTGTATTCTGTACTACTAAGTCTCCTGCAGTGCTAGAATGTTAAATACCAATGTTACTGCTATATGTACTGTAGTTCATGCAAGTGCGTTTTCATTGCTAGACGCCTTAGACGGTGCTGCTTGTTTCAGCGGCATCTTGGGGCTTTAACCCTTAAACTGCCACATATTTGGGAGTTAATGCATTCCTGGATGCCAGATACTTTTTTGCTGCTCTTTAAGTATACGTCACAATTAACAAAGAAAAAGTGAAATTTTAATGGAATGCTTTTTTTCATGCAAAGAGCATCACAATTACTGCAACACTGATCATTTTACACACTGCTAATGAACTGTAAAAACTATTTAATAAAATGGAACAATATGTACAAAGTGCAACTGACGCCATGGACGAAACTCAGTAAATCACTGAGCCAACTGTGCTTGAACTGGCTGCATGCAAGCACACAGAGGTAAGTGCTGATGCTTGCAGGCTAGCGTAGTGCAGTGGCTCAATCCCAGGGACAGTGAGGCTGCAGTATTGCAGGGTGTCACGCTTGGGTCACAGAAACACAGGAGATTGTAGAGACATTAACTTTATTCAAACACTTCAAGAAAACATGTCTCTTTGAGAAGTAAAACAAGCTCAGTATGCAGTTAGTTACTGATTAAAGAATAGACAAACATCATAGGGGAGCACAACCCCCAACAGGAGCAGAGAATGTCTGGGGGAGGAGAAAGAGAAACAAAGCAATCAGCCAAAAAGCACAGGTGCTGTTCAGGCTTTTAAGTAAACGGAAAATACAAGAACACTCAGCTGGAGATGTATCACAGTCAGTCAGCAGCAAGGAGAAATGAATAACGCTGTAGCGGTCCGGTGCCGCTAAGATTCACACCGTTGAGAAGACGGTGATTTATTTATTTTTATGGTGGAGATTCCAGGGGCACACCCAGCCTCGACCCAACCCACACACACTTACAAACAGAGACAAAAACAAAACAAACCGGTAATCAAACAGCAAATAAAGAAAATAATGAAAACAAATGAAATAAGAAAACAACTATACCACCCCTGTTCCCCTTATGGTGATTACACATTAAATACAACAAAGCACAAACAAAACACACACAGTAAATCATGAAAAAGTTAATGAAAAATGGCAACGGGTGAAATGTAATGATGAAAATAGATAGTCCAGAGATCCGCACGTTGAATGGGAATGTAAAGATAGTCCTACCTGTAGTTTCTGAAATGGTGAAGGCGGGTGGACGGGTTCAGGAGCGCTCCTTTCTTTGCAGGATGCCCATGAATCCACTTACAGTCCTCATGTACACAAGCACACGGCAGACAATCCAGACGCATGAAATGATCCAGGACAAAATGAATAAGTACAGGTAACCCAACAGAAGGCAGACAGACAGGAACTTAAAACACAAACTTTTTTTTTTTTTTTTTTTGCTTTTGGTCACCGGCCCCCTTTTTAAAAGCCGCACTGACATCCGTTGACCCCCAACAACCCCAGCTCCCTCAGCAGAAGACCAATCGGAGCCACTGCAGGGACTGCTGGGAGTTGCAGTTTCAAATTCTATTGGCTACTTTCACCATCCCAAACTGCGTTTTCCACTACAGTTGCTTCCTACTCTCTCTACAGTGCAGTATTGCCACGATAAAAGCCATAAAAATTGTGGAGGATATTTGTAGTTTCCGCTAACAATTATTAGATAGGTTCTAAGGAAAAATCCACGAATGACTGAGGCTATGAACACTGAACCGTGACTTCACGGGGGTCTACTGTATGATAAAACACTGAGGTCTGTGTGTTCAATCCCTCTGACCAATCTGATTTGTCTGTTTGGCTTTGGTGATATGATCGAAAGAGGAAGTGTGAGACATACTGAGAGTGTTGACTGAGTATGAATAGTATGATGAGTCATGATGTGAGAAAAGTGTCTCAAAAGTAATGACAGAGTCTGAGAAGTAGGCTTTACAGGAATGTGCTTGAGAGAGTGCGCCAATGCAGAGATGTTCACACACATACAGATGCAAAGGAAATGTCTTAAAGGTACATGTAGAACAAGGCATTGCAAATATTTTTTTAAAAATTATTCTCTTACCTGTCTATTTATAGTAGTCTATAAATAGTATTCTTTTGCTGTCCAGGTGGGTCAGTGTTGTATGAAGGATTAAGGTGATCATATCCTCTGTGGATCTACTGGAATGATACACAGACTGCAGTGAATTCAGTTCTTTTGGCAGAGAACAGTGTATGTCTTATTGTAACTTTATTGCTCTAATGTTGTCCAGCTTGTTCCTCAGTGACTAAATTTGGCTAGCAGGACTCTGGGCAGCAGTGGTTGATGTGCTCTGGTCCTCAATCTGTTATGCACTTCAGTATGTAACAGGTTCCCTCAATGTTTCTATTGGGTACTTCTGCTAAAGTTGTTGCAATTTTTATGAAGGATCAAGCTGATTTGGCAAATATGGAGTCAGATAGCTGGTGAGTGGTCTACAATCTTATGTTTGAGTGTCTGATGATCATAATAAATGCAAACTAAAGAAGTGGGTGTAACAAAAAGTAAATAAAATAACCTTTAACATAAGTAATCATGCAGTCTGATTGGAGCTTGGCAGAACAGCATCCATACTCAGCAGCTTCTTCATGAATAATCTTAAATATATATATTACTTAAACCATGTAGTTTGTAATGGTGCATAAGAAAAAATTGTAATTTTTTTTGTGAAGAATTACATAACAAAGATTCTAATTGAATGAAACTCAACGATGACCAACAATGGACAACTACACGTTATGAAAAATGTCTGGTAAAAAGAAAAAAAATTCTTTCATAACAAATGTTGTATAATCCACATATCCGTTATCCATTTGCATACTCAGAATGTATAAAATGCATGCATTTTGGCTAAAATATTAGTAATACTTACTATACTTAATTCTGTAAAACTCAGCACATAATATGAACAGGAAATTCAATTCAAAAGCACATTATTATGGGAATGAGAAAATGTGCCTTTCCCTTTCATTCATTGTTCCGGAATCCTGTCTTCAGCTTAAAAGCATTGTATTACAGGAATATTTTTTTCCTGTCTATACTGTGTGCTGATTACTGTAAGCCAGTAGCCAATTTTAGGATTCATTATAGGACACAAGGTTAGACAAAACCAAAGAGAGGCAAGAATACCCACAGTGTAACTGGCTTTATTTTTTTTTTGTTTTGTGTGTTACAAGTGTATTTCTAATTTTCTACAACAGGCATACCTTAAAATAAACAATAAACATGAGTGCATTTTGTAAATAACAACTGCTCATTTCTTTGTTAGTAATTTTTGACTTGTATCTCAGGCCAACCACTGTTGAAAATATGAAGAAAGTAGATGGTGTTTCAGAGGCCAAATCCACTATGATGGTATCCTTTCTGGATGTGATCAATGAATTTTGTCAGAGGAATAATCTGGAGGTAGGTATTAATTCCCACCCTCAATATATGTGGAGTCTACAAATTTCCTCTGTCCGCCTAGATTTTCCTCCCACATCCCCAGATATTTTGTGTGTTAGTTTAACTGATGGCCTTGTTAGTGTGTGTGTGTAAGCATTAATGGGCCATGCAAAGGACGGGTACTGTCTCTTGCCTTGCGCCTAGTGCTTCTGGGTAGACTGTGGCACCCCATGACCCTGGATAGGATTAAGATAGTTTGAAAATGGTATGTTATGTTACATGGCTGATGTCTTTCTTGAATGCAGTAGAGTGCATTATAACTGTTTACAGATAATTTTTCTAGTTGGAGCACATGCAGGTGAAATAACTTGCTCATGATCCCATTAATACATTATTAGATGCAGTGATCAGGATGAAATTTAAAAAAAGTATAAGTCCTAATAAGTGAGTATTGATTTATATGTATAACCTTTGTTAATACAATACTCCTAAACACACAATTACGTATTGAGCTTTGTAATCATAGAGGTTACTTGGCAGTTGGATACAAAAGTAACACAGCGCTTTCTGTTGTTTCAGCCATATTGGTTGTAAGTTATTTTTTATAATACATTGCTCTCCAGTGCTTACTGAAGTAATAAGTTTGAATAGCTAAGTACAGTACTAGGTTAATGTTCAGTAATCAAAAAGTTAATTTTTAATTTCTTTATTACCTTTAAGTACAGTATATACAAGTACACTTATTTGTACCATCCAGACAGTTCTTCTATTACAGTGTCAGAATCCTAACCTTAAGGCTTTCACTGATATTTGAGAAGCTGAAAGTAATCAGATATTTTTAACTTTCCAGGCAAACAAAGTTTGTAATTCTTCTATCGGTGAAAAAAGGAGTCTGTTCCATGGATTGCATACATCTTGTAATGAACTTTCTAATAGTGCACACATCACCTACAGTCTGTTTGAGCAACAAGGCATGAGTTTGGTGAGTAATAAATTTGATTCTACAATAATAAATCGTAAAAGTAATTACATGTCATTTTAATATCATTGTTGAGAAAAATATAGCCCCACTTATCCATGATTTTGTAAGGCAGAAACGTTTAATTACAATATGGATTATTTCCAGTTTGGCTTTTCACTATATTCATAATGGCTAACATGATACAACACCCTAGTACTACAAATTTTTCCAGAAAACCTAATCAACAGTCAGATATCCAGCAAGCTCCAATCGTGCATTCATGTACATTTTTTAAAGGGAGTGAAAGCTTCTTCACTCCTAATCTCACATGTAATATCATACTGCCAAGCTAATGCATCAGTTTGAAGCTAGCTAGTGCAATATTTAGGTGCTGGTATATTAACCTAATATTAACAAATATTAACTCTTTGAACATCTTTCAGTGTGCTTTAGTAACATGGTTATTCACAGAAAAACAGTTTCAAAAATGCCATGTATTCCCGTAATCTGGTTAGAGAAAGTACTATATTGGTTTCTGAGAAACCAGGTTAAATGTTTGGGTGATCACATGATTCCCTCTCCCAGTTGAAAAAATGTCTCAATATTTCAGAAATTGATGAATTTATGTTGATGAGCTCATTGTACAATGCTAAGCTCAGCAGCAAAATTGAAGTGTTTTGGAGAACTCCATAAGTGGATTCATCCATGTAAATGGAGGCGTTTTAAGAAACCAAGTGCCTGTGTCAACCACGTTACCAACCTTATCTTGATTTTGTGTGTGCATGTAAACATACTCGGTGAGAAAGATAGACTGAATTTGGTAGGATGCTTGCAGATGATAAATTTCCAGTAACTAATTTCCTTAATTTCTGCTGTGAAATTATTGACTTCTTGAAAATAGCTTTTTAACACCTTTCAAAGTGACAAGCATGAAAAATATTTCTTTTAACAGATAATGAAACCTCTACAGGTTTTGACATGCTTTGTTGCCTCTCACATGAATAGTTAAGTGCAAGCCTGACGAGTTTCTTTTTTTTTTTATTCAAACTAATCTCAAATAATTTACTAGTCCGATCCAGATGTTTTCAAATTAAATACATTAAACAACAACAACATTTATTTATATAGCACATTTTCATACAAACAATGTAGCTCAAAGTGCTTTACACGATGAAGAAAGAGAAAAAAGACAAAATAAATAAGAATTAAAATTAGGGAACACTAATTAACATAGCATAAAAGTGAGGTCCGCAAAATTAATAAAATACAACAGTTTTCTCCAGGTGTGCTTACATTCTCAAAGCACTGTATATTCTTATCATTGATCCATCCTGGAGTATAATATTTTAGATTTTTAGTAAGTTCTGTTCATAGTGTATATATACTGTATGAAAGTACACTAATTTGTGAATTTCTCTTAAAGGTCAACTTCAAATTCCACTTGAATGATACCACAGTAAAAATCGTACAATTAAGGTGGCAGCTCATTAGCCTCAATGCATCATGTTATTTAATGTAGTTCCATATTTGATGTTTTTAGTCAGTTGTAGGTGTTGGTGATAAACTCAAACTAGAAGTATTTCTGACAGAACACTTATTTGCCAATTTCCATCATTAGGTCAGCTTCAAAATGAAAAAAGAACATGCCAGAACAAGAATAACAAATTTAGAGCGGAAACTCATTAGCCTCAGTGCATCTTGTAATAGTGTCTGTATAGAATTGAAAACAGTGCTCATGATATGTTTCTTACATTTACTCAACACAATAAGCAAATTCCACATCAATTTATTTCAAAATGTGATAGTGTCTCAAGCTGATTTATACATGTCACCCATCTCAGTTGCCTGCTAGGAATAGTACCCCAAAGATTCCCTGTTTTCCTGTTAAAGACACACTAATACCCAGTTTTTTCTCTTGCATTCATTCAGCAGTGGTACGCCATATGCCTGAATAGGGAAGGGCATGCATTCATAATCCTCTCAGGCTGCTTGCATTTTTCTACTGTAACCACCAGAGTGCCAGCCTGCAGACACAGTAATTCCCAACATGATTCTGAATTTAAGTAAAAGATATTTATTCAGTCAAAGTAACCTTCCAGGAATCACCTGCTGAAAGATTAGCCAAAATACAAACAAAATAATCAAATTCTTTCGCCTTCCATCCTCCAGTTAAGTGTTGCCTGCTGCCTCCCGACTCTGACTCCATAGTGTGAGATGACTGGCTTCTATTCAAGGAATGGGAATGCTTCCAGTGCCACAGTGTGTTCTCTTGGAAGCACTTAAGGGTCATATGGAAAGCAGGGAGATCCTCCCTCTACAGTGCATTCTACGGGCACACAGGGACCCCAACAGGGTTGCAGTTCCAGACTCCAACTCCTAGGCACCCCCCGCCATAAGAGGACCACTGCCACCTACGGTTTGGGGATGGAACTTCTCCCTGTGTCTGGCTTCTGTTGATTCAACAATTACATTATTCTGGCCTGGCACAAAGTTGTTTCCTTGTTCAGTCTGCCAACTCATCAGTCCTTCATTCAGGTTTCCTGTCCATAAGAAACTATCCTCCATCCTGGCTGGGATGCTTGTTCTCCTTCTCGGTCACCTACATAACTTCCTTTTCAACTGAGCCTCGTAGATTCCAGCATCTAATCCCTCGAGGGTATAAAATCACTGCAGAGGCAACTGTATGCTGTGCAGCTCCAACGTCCATTCCCTGCTAGAATAAAAACCCATATAATCAACCAGTTGGAAAGGCTGCCTAGAATCAGTCACCCCCACTTCTGGGGTTCTGATAACATCAGTTTTCTTTTTGAACTCCGTTCTGCACAGAGGACAAAGTCTGCATTGATGCCCCATCTCTTGGCACTCATGACAATGCTCTCAGCTCTCTGAATATGTTTTTATTTCTTTTCCAAAAACAGAGGGGAAAATTCATAGTGGCATTTTTTCTGAGTCATCCAGAGGTAAAGTGGTAGCAGAGATCATTGACCATGTGGGCTCAACAGGGTTTTGGGATTGGATGTCTCCCCTCTGTTGGGGGACCTTTAAGCAGGCCAAGTGTGTCCTCTTGGAAGCACTTCCGGGTCATATGGAAAGCAGGGAGGGCCTACCCCAACACTGCCCTCTGTGGGCACCCAGGGACCCAACAGAGTTGCACATATGGACTTCAATTTCCAAGCTTCCCTTTGGGTATCCAAGCTGGGCTGAAGAAAGAGGACCACTGCCACCTGCCATAGGTGGGATAGAACTGCTTCCGGCTTCCGCTGCTTCAACAATTATATTATTCTGTCCGGAAACAAAGTCAATTCCTCATCCAGCTGTCCAGCTCATCTGTCCTTCTGTTCTGGCCTCCCGTCCGGTTAAGAAACTGTCCTCCTTCCCAGCCATGGTGCCTATTCTACTTCTCAGGCACTTACAGTACCAATGGGTCGTTGCTCCTGGAATTTATCTTTCGAGACTGAAAAAATCTTAACAGCAACAGGAGGGGACTACTGTGTGGGTAGTGGGGGTTTTGTTGAAATTAGCTGGGATGAGTAAATTACTTTTTCAAATCCTGAGTAGGATCTAGGAGAGTAAGTAAATGACAGCAACAAAGAAACAGCATAGTAATTATGGCAATGAACTAGTTTAATATAATAGATAAGCATATGTCGTATTGAAATCTATTGACTTAATGACCATCTTAGAATTGTCTGTGTACAGCACTGTTGAACTGTGTACACATGATTTGATTACCCTGGTACACCTCCAAAATAAAAATTGAAACCATTGTTAAAAATTTTAATCTTGTTTTCTTTTTATGTAATTCACTTCTTGTACACAAAGTGTAGGAAAATAAGGTTTAGCATAATTGAATGTATAGTGCCAAAATCCAGACAACCCAGAATATTACATGTAGCATTACTTGTGAGAGCTTTTTATATCTATGGCTTTAATGAGGTTCATTTTAAACTAAACTACAATTCATTCAAAAATACTAATAATTTAATAGTAATTAACCATAATTCCTGAATTATTATTAATATTTTGTTTTATCAGAGAAAGATTGCTGATAAAAGGAGTTTATCTGTAGGAGTGGTTGGTGCCCATCTAGCACAAGCCTTTAAAGCAGGCTATCCTCTGGACATAGAGAGAGCTGGACTTTATCCTCATATTCAAAAAACAATTACAGATATCATTAAAAGCAGCCCTATCGATTTTGGTAAGTCATAGCACTTGTTGGAGCAAATGTACAGTCATATGAAAATGTTTGGGAACCCCTCTCAGCCTGCATGATAATTTACTCTACTTTCTACAGAAAATATAACAGTGGTAGTTCTTTCATTTCCTAGGAACATTCATTTCCTGAGTACTGAGGTGTTTTCCAAACAAAGATTTTTAGTGAAGCATTATTTAGTTGTATAAAATTAAATCAAATGTGAAAAACTGGCTGTGCAAAAATCTGGGTCCCCTTGTAATTTTGCTGATTTTATTGCATTTAACTGCTCAATACTGATTACTTGCAACACCAAATTGGTTGGATTAGCTTGTTAAGCCTTGAACTTCATAGACAGGTGTGTCCAATCATGAGTAAAGGTATTTAAAGGTGGTCAATTGCAAGTTGTGCTTCCCTTTGACTCTCCTCTGAAGAGTGACAGCATGGGATCCTCAAAGCAACTCTCAAAAGATCTGAAAACAAAGATTGTTTAGTATCATGGTTTAGGGGAAGGCTACAAAAAGCTATCTCAGAGGTTTAAACTGTCAATTTCAACTGTAAGGAATGTAATCAGGAAATGGAAGGCCACAGGCACTGTTGCTGTTAAACCCTGGTCTGGCAGGCCAAGAAAAATACAGGAGTGGCATATGTGCAGGATTCTGAGAATGGTTACAGACAACCCACAGATCACCACCAAAGACTTGCAAGAACATCTTGCTACAGACTGTGTATCTGTACATGGTTCTACAATTCAGCGCAATTTGCACAAAGAACATCTATATGGCAGAGTGATGAGAAAGAAGCCATTTCTGCACTCACGCCACAAACAGAGTCACTTGTTGTATGCAAATGCTCATCTAAACAAGCCAGATTCATTTTGGAACAAGTGCTTTGGACTGATGAGACAAAAATTGAGTCATGTGGTCATAACAAAAAGCGCTTTGCATGGCGGTAGAAGAACACCACATTCCAAGAAAAACACCTGCTACCTTCTGTCAAATTTGGTGGAGGTTTCATCGTGCTGTGGGACTGTGTGGCTAGTTCAGGGACTGGGGCCCTTGTTAAAGTTGAGAGTTGGATGAATAACAACCCAATATCAACAAATTATTCAGGATAATGTTCACCAGTCACAAAGTTAAATTTATAAAGGGGTTAGATAGTCCAAAAGACAATGACCCAAAACACAGTTCGAAATCTACAAAGGCATTCATGCAGAGGAAGAAGTATAATGTTATAGAATGGCCGTCACAGTCCTCTGACTTGAATATATTCGAAAATCTATGGGATGATTTGAAGCAGGTTGTCCATGCTTGGCAGCCATCAAATTTAACTGAACTAAAGAAATTTTGTATGGAAAAATTGTCAAAAATACCTCCATCCAGAATCCAGACACTCATGAAAGGTTATAGTAGGCGTCTGGTGGCTGTTATTTTTGCACAAGGAGGCTCAACTAAGTATTGATGTAATATCTCTGTTGGGGTACCCAAATTTATGCAGCGGTCTAATTTTGTTATATGGTATATTTTCTGTTAATCCAATAAACTTAATGTAACTGCTGAAATAGTACGGTTTCCATAAGGCATGTCATATATTAAAAGGAAGTTGCTAATTTGAAAGCTCAGCCAATGGTAACCAAAAATCCAGATTTAAGAGGGGTTCCCAAACTTTTTCATATGACTGTATAATGTAAAATGATAAAAATTTTGAATTACAAAAAATTTAATTAAGGAAATATATTATTCAATGTTGACTTTTTAAATCAGAGTTTGTGGCACTAGAAGAATTCTTACTTTTTATTCACAAACAAACACACACATATACAGTGAGGTCAAGAATTAAAGGCACCTATTATAAAAATGCAGAAAAAGCTGTATAAAATAAACAGCATAATAAACTGTATTTTATGCCCCAAAAATTAAGAAATGTGCAAGAGTTTACTGTAATACTTATTTCACAACTATATTGTCAGGCACATTGGGAACAATCTTACTATTCATCTATGTGGAAATTTTCACATCCTTTTTGGATGCCCCTTTCAAGTTGGGTTCTGGATTTCAAAATTGATATGGCAATTGAAAAACATTGATCTTTTTACGGTTTATTATTCTTGTATAAGCTTATACAGAATTGTATTGTTTGAGCAACAGGCATCACTTTCATTTAAAGAAGAATTACACGTAGAGAAGCATGATCAATTATATTTTTAGAAATATAGAAAGAAACATATTCAAATCACTTTATTTTGATAATTTTCAGAACACTCTTATTAATTAATAATACACTAACCAGTAGTTAGATTCCTAACTACTTCTATTGATCTCAGTTTGCATGGAGTTGTTTGGTTTTTTAACTTTTCATTTTATTTTTAGATTAGAAGTCAATTTTTTATTTTCTTCTTCTTTGAGACAGGATCCTTAATATCTTAAAGTAATTGTTATTTGTGTGGAGTTCTGATGTATACCATTGTAATTTAACTAGATATCTGCTTATTCTTTTTTCTTTTCTTTTCAATGTACTAAGATTTAAGCAAAAATATGGATATTAGGAATTTAGTGTCTCAAGAAATTGAAACCTACCTCATTACTCTCACCATACTACAACTACAGAAGAGCATGCACAGCAATGATGAAATGATACTGCAGAGTGCTGCTTCAACTTCTAAGCAAGAGTCATTTTCTGTTACAAAGCAAACCAAAATGTACCCAGTTAAAGATGAAGACCTGTCCTGGATTGAGGCAGAGGTTAGTAAATATTAGAAAACTCCACTTCCGTAAATTTTCAATGAGTACCATTTTTATATATACACGCAAACTTCAAAATGTGTGTGCCATTTTAGATCATACCTTGGTGTGGTTTGTCTATTGTTTTTAGAGATGCAGTGCTTCATAAATGACCATTAGTTGTCGCTTTTGTTCTAATAAAGGTTCTTGTGGATTTTCACTTAAAACACCTTTTTTTAAGAATATCCATCCTAATATAATCTAATCTTACTGGAATAGTATTTATATTTAGAGGAATTCTGCCAGTCTAATGATGAAGACAACCACAATATGGCATATACAGTAGTGCGTATCTTTTCTGAAGAACAGGTTAACATTAAAAACATTTGTTTTTTAGCAACCTGTTCAAAGTTCAGACTTCACCCTGTTAAAATGTACCTATACCTGCACCACCAGCTTCATTTAAGACAGCCAACATATCAGCTTGGCTTTTTTTAAGAAATAGGCACAAATTCCTCAGAGCAGTTATGAAAGCATGATTTGTATATGTCAGAAACACCGGGTGGGTGCTGTAGATGCTAAGTTACTTTTAGACCCATTATATTTCAGCTATATGTGCACATTTATTTCAATAATTAAATACACACACAAGCATGTACACTTATCAGTGTATTTTTTTTCATATAATTGTTACCAAATGTCAGTCTTTTAGATTAATTAAAAGATACATTTATGTTTCACCATAAATCATAACTTAATGTCATTTCAAATTTTGATTTTCAAACTTTCCTTATGTTCTGTCAGTTTCTGGCAAACAGTACTTTTAAATTAATTTGGTTTATATTACAGTAATGTTGAAACATTTCTGCTAGTTACAACCTTTTTAACACTATCAGAACAAATTTATTCAGCCTAAGCCTAAACCCTTTAGGCAAAAAATTTAACTATTATCTGAGCTTTTTCAGGAATTACCGACACTGAAAATCAAACCATATCAGATGCTACCAGCTTTTATAAATACTATAAAATTTGGAATATAGTTGTATGGTTTTAGAAACATTCACTGTGAAGAGAATATATAAAAAAATAAAAAAACATAAAAATAGCATTGTGGATCCGCCATGGACTTTGTTTATTGCAATGAGAGAGTAAACAAAAAAACAAAAAAAAAAACACAGTTGTAGTACTTGAGTTAAACATCTATACTGTAATCATTACATTATGGTCCAACTAGGCACCATCTTCAGTCTCTGGATGGGAGCTCAGAAGTGGCCTTAGGACTTCGCATCCAGGTCATCAGCTTCCTAGCTCAGGAGGAATGGGATAGGCATGTGAGCTGTGGTACACCGTGGCTATATTTTCATTTGTTTCCTGTAAATTGGTCCCTGGAAGAACCACAGAACTGCCTCACACATTGTAACCTTTAGAATATAAATACTATTTCTTGGGGCACCATCAGAGTCGCATGTAAAGAAGATTATTTTAAAATTAATCTGTTTTTTCATATAGTGACATTTCATACGGATGGCACTGGTCAACTGTATAGTAAAGGAAAATCAGTTTAAAATAAATTTTCAATTTCTGCTTTATTGAGTAATGTAATTAAAATTAAGTACAGTAAAATGCTTACTAGTCGTTGCACTTAAAATAAGTAACTAAACTTTTTCTTTTTTTACCTTATTTGTTGGTGTTTGACATCTTAAGCAACCTTTCTTACTTATAGCTTCATTTTTTTTTAAATGCTTTTAAAGTAATTTCTTTGTATTACACTTCACTGCATGAAAGATGTTTTTTTAGTAAAATACAGGATCAAAATTATTGTTTTCAAAAGTTACTAGCTTAAACTTAAGTTCACACTAAATAGTCATTGAAGAACAAAAAAATATTATATGAACTATATATAATATAATTATATATATATAAGATATAATTTTTCATTAAATGTTTTAAATTTTAAACAATTTTCTACTTATGAGCTTTTTTATACAAGATGGATCGTTAAAATACATACCTTTAGTATAGTTACACATTGAATATCAGAATACAAGCAAACATGATTAAATTAATAAATGTCAAAGAGACAATAGTAAAATTAGTAGTCTATTTTTGTGCAAAGAATGTGATTTTTTTTAAAAGATTTTTGCATGAATTTAATAATAGGAAGTTTCAAGAGCATTAGTGAAAGTTTCATGTGCCAGATAGGTAAGTGGTAGAGTCTAAACCAAATTGTGAAAGTGACAGAATATCATTTGTGGGCATTTTTGGAAATTGTATGGGTCTCAAGCTTTAGCATTTGGACCATTTTTATCTGTTTCTTAAAACTTGCAAAAAGATTTGCATTAATTCTATATACAATAATAAAAGTATGACAAATACAGTACAATGTAAATGGAGAGCTCTAGGTTCAGCCATTGGTGTAGACTTTTTAATAAAATAAAAAAAAACTGAAATAGTATGATTATTGAACAATTGAAAGTCTAGGTTTATTTTTTATGCATTGTTATGTAAATGTTCTGCTTTTAGTTGATGAGTTCGGGATAGAATTGACCACAATGAATATTTAAATCATTTTTTGTTAAGAGAAGCAGTTAATTACATAGTACTACACTGTCTTTTTTTTCTTTTTAATCAATTTTCTCATTATAATGGGTTTTATAGCCAGTAGGGGGAAACAGGGAGGTACGGGGCTGACTCAGTTCATACTGTACTAAATAAATAGACTTGTCATTCTGATGCATACGGACTATTGATCATGGTATATTTCAGAAACAGCATCAAGCCTGAAATAACAAATAATTTATTCAGAAAATAGCAAGTTAATCTATACTAATAAAAGGCAAAGCCCTCACTGACTGACTGACTGACTGACTCACTCACTCACTCACTCACTAATTCTCCAAGTTCCCGTGTAGGTAGAAGGCTGAAATTTGGCAGGCTCATTCCTTACAGCTTCCTTACAAAAGTTGGGCAGGTTTCATTTTGAAATTCTACACGTAATGGTCATAACTGGAACCTATTTTTCTCCATTTACTGTAATGGAGTTGAGCTTGAAAGCCGTGGGGGGCGGAGTTTCGTGTGACATCATCACGCCTCCCACGTAATCACGTGAACTGACTGTCAACGCAGTGCGTAGAAAACCAGAAAGAGCTCCAAAAAGCACTGAAGAAAACATGCATTATACAATTGAGAAGGCAGCGAAACAATAAGAAGCGAGTGAATGACATATACAGTACAACCATATTCATGAGTGCTGCTACTTCGGAAACAAAGCAAGGTGTAAACCTAAAGTTTAAATTAAGTTCATAGACAGGCTGCCGCTGATGTTTGTCATGCCCACCGGTAATGCAGGATACAAGTTTAATGAGAGGAAGCAGGATATAAACGAGAGTTTTGATCACTTTGTAACTAAGTTAAAATTGCACGTGAAGGGCTGTGCTTATGCAGATTCCGAGAGACTGTGTTTGTGGGGGATTGACAGTTAAGGCGGGTGGTGGAGTCACGTCATCATCTCCCCTCCCATTCACCTAATTTCGCTCTGAGCTGAGCTCCGCAACTAACGCACGCAGTGTTACGGAAGCGACTTTGTGACGCTGCCACCAAATATTCTCAGAAAAATCCACAAGTTAATACACACGCTGTCTCTACAGTTTCTCCACATTGAATCCTCCAGGCACTACTTACAAAAGGTTACATTGACAATCAAGTTACGTTATTTTTAAAATGTTTCCTTTTATTAGCACAAGCACGCTGAGATGCTTCGATGCATGTGCTCCATAACGCGTTAAAAAATCACACATTTAATCACACTTTGCAATACAAGCAAAGGGGAACTTATGTCAGGGCATGATTTCATGGTACACCGATTACATTGATCAGCGCTTCCCGATTCATTTTACCCTCGCACCCCCTTTGTTTGAGAAGAAGTATGAAAAAATATGAGGTTAACACAGAAAAACAGATCACCAATTGAAGCTTTATGAATAATCGATTCACCATCAATAATTGTTTTGGTAAAGCCATGCTCCATGTAATCCTCCTTCCATTTTATAATGTTTCCGCCACTAGCCATGATTAAATGAACGGTTAAAAAGTAAGAGCGAAGAGAGGGTGACTTATTCAGGCAGGCAGGCGACAGCTCAATAGCTAGAATTTGGATATAAGTAGGTTCTATTTAGTTGCCAGAAATATCTTTGTTAGGAATGGAAGTTGAATTTAGTCTTTAAATTTCTATGGTAAAGAAAAAGTTATGCAATGATGACTACATTTAACTATATAAAGTCAAAACTTGATTATATAAAGTCACTGTCGGAATAAATAAAGTCAAAACTTGAATATATAAAGTTAGCGTCGGTATATATAAAGTCAGCACTGGAATATATAAAGTCAAAACTTTAATATATAAAGTCATTCCCAAATATATAAAGTCAAAACCTGAGTATAAAGAGACAGCGTTGGAATATTTTGGAATATATAAAGTCAAAACTTAAATATATAAAGTCAGCGTTGGAATACATAAAGTAAGCGCTGGAATATCCATCCATTTCCCAACCCATTGAATCCGACCACAGGGTCACGGGGGTCTGCTGGAGCCAATCCCAGCCAACACTGGGTGCAAGGCAGGAACCAGTCCTGGGCAGGGCACATGCATCATTTTCAAAACATTAACCGAACAGTGTTTTTTTAATTTATTTTTCTGAATACGTTTTTGTTCACAGTTCAGTTCAGAGCCGTTTCAATCAATAGATTTTGACTTTGACTTTATATATTCAGGAATGAGTTTATATACTCCGATGTTGACTTTATATAATCAGGTTTTGACTTTATATATTCCAGTGATGACTTTATATATTCAACTTTTGACTTTATATATTCAGAAACAAGTTTGACTTTATATATACCGACGCTGACTTTCTATACAGTGATCCCTTGCTGTATCGCGCTTTGACTTTCGCGGTTTTGCTCTATCGCGGATTTTATATGTAAGCATATGTAAATGTATATTGCGGATTTTTCGCTATATATATAGATATTTCTGCGGACAATGGGTCTTTTAATTTATGCTACACGCTTCCTCAGTTTGTTTGCCCAGTTGATTTCATACAAGGGACGCTATTGGCGGATGGCTTAGAAGCTACCCAATCAGAGCACGTATTACATATTAACTAAAACTCCTCAATGCTATAAGATATGCCTCCTGCGTGGTGCTCGATTGTTTGCTTGTCTCTGCCTCTATCTCACCCTCTCTGACATTCTCTGCGCCTGACGGAGGGGGTGTGAGCAGAGTGGCTGTTTGCACAGAAGCTATTTGCCTAGTCGATACGGACGCTCCTCTTAGAAATGCCCCTTTTTCGAGGTGCGTCCAAAAGCACACTTATTGATTTTTTGATTGTTTGCTTTAATCTCAAGCTCTCTTTCTCTCTCTCTGACGTTCTCTGCGCTTGACGGAGGAGATGTGAGCAGAGGGGCTTTTTGCACAGAGGCTGTTTGCTTAGAAGATAGGGACGCTCCTGTAAAAAATGCCGAAAGGCTACCTTCGCATTGATCCCTTCATTGCCGCTGCTTTATCGCGGTGCTTGCATACATAAAAGCGCAACAGCCCTATTGATTTTTCATTGTTTACTTTACTCTCTCTCTGACATTCTCTGCTCCTTACGCGCACTTTGAAGAGGAAGATATGTTTGCATTCTTTTAATTGTGAGAAAGAACTGTCATCTCTGTCTTGTCATGGAGCACAGTTTAAACTTTAGACTAAAGGGTGTTATTTCATGTCTAGAGGGCTCTAATAATGTTAAAAAACGTATTTAGAAGGTCGTAAACAGGTTTTCTATGCTCTAACTGCGAAAATATTAGATTTATAAATAAAGAATCCTACTTCGTGGAAAATCATTTATCTGTCTGGAGCGGATTAACCGCGATAAACAAGGGTTTACTGTATAACTGTGCGGAGAATATTTATAAACAGTGTGGGAGAGTTTCTAAGGGCTTAAAATATATAAAAATAATCATACAAACATATGGCTTCTACTTCGCGGATTTTCACCTATCGCGGGGGGTTCTGGAACGCAACCCCCGCGATCGAGGAGGGATTACTGTATTCAAGTTTTGACTTTATATATTCCAGCGCTGACTTTATATATTCTGACGCTGACTTTATATATTCAAGTTTTCACTTTATATATTCCAGCGATGACTTTATATATTCAAGTTTTGACTTTATATATTCAGAAAAAAGTTTTGACTTTATGTATACCGAGGCTGACTTTATATATTCAAGTTTTGACTTTATATATTCGGGAATGACTTTATATATTCAAGTTTTGACTTTATATATTTTGACTCCGACTTTATATATTCACAAAATCAATTTATTTGCCTGTTTGGCACCCCATAGTATATGTGTGTGTGTATATATGTACACATGTATGTGTATGTGTGTGTATGTATATGTGTGTATATATATATATATATATATATATATATATATATATATGCCAGCAACACTCATGACAGTGACAAAACAATTACATTGTCAATCATGTTACGTTATTATTAAAATGTTTCCTTTACTTTTTACTTCTCCGCTGCTGGTATTTTTATATATATATATATATATATATATATATATATATATGAGAGAGAGATATGAGAACAACACTCATATCAATGACAAAACAATTACATTAACAATTATGTTACGTTATTTTTTAAATTTTTCCTTTTCTTTTTCATAACTTCTTTAACACACTACTTCTCCGCTGCGAAGCGCGGGTATTCTGCTAGTCTATACTAATAAAAGGCAAAGCCCTCACTGACTCACTCATCACTAATTCTCCAACTTTCTGTGTAGGTAGAAGGCTGAAATTTGGCAGGATCATTCCTTACAGGTTACTTACAAAAGTTAAGCAGATTTCATTTCGAAATTCTACACGTAACGGTCATAACTGAATCCAACTTATGTACATATATACGTCCATAGCCTGCAGCTTGGTTGCAGTGTGAGGCGGCATTGCATCCCCCATCCCCACGCCTCCCACGTAATTGGATGCCTGCCTGTATAAGGCTGTCCGTCGCTCCGGTCTCTTCATTCCCTTCCTTGCTTTCGCCATGGTATTCATGTCTCCCTGCTGATAACTGCAGCCTTTTTATTTAATCCACGGCTTCTCCGCTGTTTTATTGTGCTAATAACTGCAGCCTTTTTATTTAATCCACGGCTTCTCTGCTGTTTTATTGTTCGTTTATTACGATAATAGTTATTGTGTAGGTATTTTAGACTTAGTTTACTGTTCAGGTACCCATTTCCTTTACCGTTCCAACTGTACCCCCATTAACATGTCTATCGAAGTGATCACCATCGATCAAAGAACTGTCAATTACCAAGTGGTTTCCATTCCCGGAGATGCCGCCTGCCTTTTCCTCTCTCTGTTTTTCATATTGCACGGCCATATCAGGCTAACTCTTGATATCCGGAAGAACATTGTGTCTTATGTATTGTATGACTGGGACACGTTTCAAGGATTGGGCTGATGACGGTACAGGAGATAATTTTACTACACAGGAGCACTATAAGAGTGAAATGCTTAAGCCCTTCACCTAAGCTTCTGCATGTGAGTCGATGGCTGCCGCGGAATTGTTCGGTTGTCGCTTTCAAGTGTATCGAAATGGCCAAAAATTTTACACCTTTGGAGAACCGCCAATGCCTCTTAAACATTTTAGATTCACAGGTGACAATTTGAGTAGTGGACACTTTGATGTTTATGAATGTTTCAACTCTCAAAAGCTGGATGCGAAGTTATCGATGAAACCGGTTGTATGCTTACAACGCTTGACAGATGCTGAATGTCACTTCAACACAAGTCCTGCAAATACTAACGTAATTGAAACAAACCATGAAACACAAACCGATTATGACAGCAGCAATCCAAGCTGTGAGAAAACAGTAAAAAGGAGGCATGTCAGACGTTGTGGTACATTTTCTGATGCAGCTAGACGGAAACAACTTTGTGACGCTGCCACCGAGTACTCGCAGAAAAATCCACAAGTTAATAGACATGCTATCGCTAAATACTTGCAGGCAAATCCACAAGTTCATAGAGACGCTGTCACTAAATACTCGCAGGCAAATCCACAAGTTAATAGAGACGCTGCCGCTAAATATTTGCAGGCAAATTCACAAGTTAATACCGGGAATGCCTGTTAAACATCTTAGATTCACAAGTAGCAATTTGGGTAGTGAACACTTCGATGAATGAAACCTGTTATCTTTACAACGGTTAACAAACACGAAATGTAACTTGAACACAACACGTCCTCCAAATACGAACCTGATTGAAAGAAATAATGATAATCAAATCCTTGATGACAGCAACACTCATAACAGTGACAAAACAATTACATTGACAATCATGTTACGTTATTTTAAAATGTTTCCTTTTCTTTCTCATAACTTCTTCAACACATGACTTCTCTGCTGCGAAGCGCGGGTATTTTGCTAGTAATTAATAAAGCTGCATTTTGTTGTGGTCCTCTTTTTGAATAATTTTGAGACTGTTTTGTTTCATTCATCCAAGTTGATTTTTAATGTGTCTATTCTTCACGGTTAATAAGTTTTTGTTTTTGCAGGTCCATCAGTTGGATTTTCAGCTTATTGCAGGAAGCTGTTTGTACTCATTTTTTCGTTTAAGTTTAATTTATCAGTAAGTTTTGTAACATGTTGGCAGTAATAGAAATACATTTTTTTACCTAGATTGTCTTTGACTATTGTACTAATCCTTCTATATAAAAGCGGTCGGGATTGTCCTTCCGTCCCGTGAGTGCTACGCAGGCGCGGAGTTTCACACACGCCCCGTCCATTTTGCAATGCACGATGGGATTTGTACTTTCGTTTTTCCAGGTAAAAGATGATTTTCTACTACCGACTGTGTGATTTCTTCTTCTTCTTCTTACTTACTATATAAAAGCGGTCAGGATTGTCCTTCCGTCCCATGAGTGGAAAGCGTAGCGGTATTCCGCTTATCACAGACTTACGACTTGCAGCTTGCGTGCAAGCGACATGATGTGAGCAGAGTTCTGGTGCTCCCATCGTTCCCTTGCTTTTGTGCCCGATGCGCTGGAAAAATAGACAAAATGATGTCTCTGGAAATAATTAATGTTGATGGAGTACAAATGCCTCACCGCGTAGTAAATATCAGGGGGGTTCAAAAGGGCGACCTCAATATAGAAAAAAAGTTTAAATTTCATCACAAAAATAACAGAAACTACGAGTATTAAAGTAATACCGCTCAAATTCAATATAACCCAATTAATGAGTTTGTATAAAATATCAAATTGATCTACATATAGAATTGCCTTAAGAAGTGGTCAACTTAAAAGTCGGTCACCTTGAAAGGCGGGTCAGCCTAGTATAAAATAATAATGTGTCCAGCAAGTCTGAGGGGAAAAAATAGGAAAAAATCAATATGGTAGTGTAATTGAACATTTTTGGCAATATGTCATCAATACTCTGAATTTTGCTCTTCCATGTGCCTTGTATAGATTTGAGAATCTATACACCAATGGTAACAATTGTAGTAAAATGTCTGTTGGTATGAGATACCATTGCATTTCATTAATACATGCATTACAAAATGCAATCCAACAGATGGTATATCACAAATGTCACTGCTGCTGGAGAAATTGATAAGTTCAGTATTTTTGAAGTCAAAGTTATTTTTTCACACTTTTGGCATACATTTATTTTCCCCAGAAATTTATATTAGTAAATGAAGTATTATTTCTAAGTTAACAAAAACAGATCTCTCCCAGCAGTTGGTAATGGGTGCCTATGAAACCCTGAATTTATCCTTTAATATTTGGGTTAATTTTGTTTTTCACAATGTTTTACAATTAAGAAAGGGCTACTAAAGCATACAGTTTACAGGCATCTCCGTTTTAAAATTGTATACTCTGGCAAGCTACAAATTAGAGTTCTCTCACCAGCTTCAGCTGACAGGAGCACTTGAAAGCTGGTTTATGCTGAATTTAGAATTCACAAATTGATACTATTAAAGGAAGATTGGAGAGTCAGGATACCTCAGCTGTTTTCTGTCATTAGTTAACATTTGAGATCTGACTATTTTTCAACATATATTCCTTGTTTATGAAAGCTTAATAATTTATTGAGGAAATAACAAGTTAATGGTCTAAATGTTCCTCATGGCAATACACTGTACATGTACTGTATGTAGCCCCAAGAAATGTAAACACATTTTTGTATCTATTCAAAATGTATTTTAAATATAAATTTCACTTCAGCTATTGGTTGATAGCCATATTACAGATGTAAGGACTTATTTCAGAAGAACTCGCTAAGCGCAAAGATCACGTAATGAATGTACCACTGTGTAAGTGTGTTATATACTGTAACTGAATTTTCCCAACCCAACTATATAGATTTTTTAAATACATGCAGTCTATCACAGCTTTGCTTTGCAGCGATTCTGCCTTTAACCACTGTTTTTCCTGCAGTTAAGTTCATCGTCCTATCCTATCAGCATCTTTTCACATGCAACAGTATTCAGGCAACAGTCAGGTCCTGAAATGGGCAAAAGATATGAAAAAGAAATCCAACTAAGGTTCTTTCCTCTAACATTGTGTATTTAGCCTTTGAGAAATCCTCATCCCTTAGAGCTTCTTTAATTTATTATATTTTGAACTTTTTGATTTATGTTTATTTTTTCAGGTTTTACATTTTTGCCAGTTTTGCTTGTGTTTTACTTCTTTTTAATTTCCATACCTATAAATTGGGAAGAACAAAAGATGGACATAGACAGAGTGAAGAGTTTTGATTGGCACATTATGACTAAATCCGCTAAATAGGTTGGTAAACTACCAAGTAAAGTTCAACGGTATGATTTTAAATTGCATTCATTCACCAATAGGGAGTCCTGAAGTAATTTTCTTCCGCACTTGTGTGTGTGTGTGTGTGTGTGTGCGTGTGTGTGTGTGTGTATAAATAAGCATTGTGAATTTGCTATTGATTCTATAGTTCTTTTTTTCCTTTTTGATATTTAATACAATTAATCTGCTTTTCTCTGTAGTAGTTTAATGTAACAATTCATTAGACATTTTCCAGTTCCAGTGGATGATGGTATATGAGCTATATATGGTATAGCTCATATGTGTGCGCTATATTCACATTTTTGATTTTTTAATTCCTCTTAGCTCATCAATCACAGTTTCTTTTTCTGCTAGTCATCTTCTGATTTGTTCAGTGCATTATAGACGTTGGGTTAGCTGAAAATGAGCAAAGCTTGTTGGGTGGAGGCAGTAATTTCCTGCCAGTAAATTTGGAGAGTTTCAGGGATGTGTGTGATATTCATAGACTACTTACATTGAATTATGAAGCATAAATGTGAATATATTTTATATTTTATTTTGATATATGTTTTTTATCTGCTTGTATTTAATTTGTTTACGTGTCGTGAAATTTGCTTAAAAGTTTATATTGCTCTAACAAAGAAACAAATAATTTTGTAAACTGCAATAAAGCAAGTATTCTTTTATGTGCAGGTCATTAGAATATTGTGTTCCATAGTGTATACATTACTGAAGATGCTCAAGCCCAACAGACAGGGTTGAATTGCTTTTTAAAGCTGTGCGAACTGTGAAACGGATTAAGTCCTCTAGCTTTTTGAACATGCAACATTATGTGGGAGGATTTTTATAATTATCTATGATACTAATCAAAATATCAGCACACCCCAGTGGTTTCAAATACATTACAGTAAAATTTAGTAAATTAATATTTTATTTTGTTCATATTTTTTATTATATATGACTTTTTCTTTTTTAACCTTTTCTCTCACTTTATTTTATATGTGTATATACAGTATATGTATAAGGTTTTATATTGTTTTCATACAGGCAACTTTTGCATTACATTTATTCAAATGTTCATGCATCATGTACTCTTGGTTACACTTTTTTCTCTCTTTTGAAGTTGTAGCCAAATTCCCTCCTTTATTTGATGCGCTGAACTTGGCCGCTGAATTCTATACTCTTTCAAGCTAACTGCAAGGTTCTGACAGACAGATAGAAGATCATGCTGTAGTATAGAAAACTGCAGCAAGCTCAGTTCATATAAAGACTGCTATACAAGTGGAAGTTCCACAAGAACTCATTAAGAATATGAAGCTAGAAAAAACTAAAAACTTGTGAATATAGTAAACATTCATTTTATTGGCTCTTCCTTTAGTCTAAACTTATGAAAAACAGTTCAGACATCAGTGCCGACAAAAGAAGAAATGATTAATGAATAGGTTTATACAGTTTTTTTTCCTTAGAAACTAAAAAGGACAACTGATAAAATGAAATATGGAAAGACATTGAGTTTATGCACATTATTTGACTTGTTTTTACAAAAAAAGGTGTGGGGAAGAAAGGTTGATTTGTTTATAAAATATTTTAACTGCTCTGTTAATGTTAGAAGAATATTTTTGTGAGAATATTTTCACTGAAATGGCTCTGCCAAGAGTTCAGCCAATCATTGGTGTAGCAAAGGACCACTTTATCTTTAGTATGTTCAGGACTTATAGTGTTCACTCCGGAGTGTCGATAATTTATTGAAGATATACACCTGTATTCGAATAGGTATAGGTGTATTTGTGTATGTGTGATCTACAATAAAAAAAAAAAAAAGACTTACTGATAAAGTACACAAAGTCCACTAGATGGCAGTATAGAATCCAAATCAATAATGTAATCAGTACATTTAAACGACTTTACATCTTAACATATAAAAACATACAATACAAGTAAAATGCAAATGAACCCACCTCTGGTCATCAACGCACACTTATCTTAACTTGGTACACTGCTGATTCTTACTTATAACAAACAAATGCTTCTCTATGCAGAATTGACTATTGCAGCACACGTGCACCTCCTTCGCTTTTTTGCATCCCATAATAGACACTCTCGTGCATGCTGAGAAGTGCACCTTTAAATGTGATCCGTGTGTCTTTATAATTGATATCTCTCTAACAATTGGTAAAGTCAAACTTTTGGAAATATCAAAATTTATGAACAGATAGCATTACAGATTGCAGTATCTGTGCTAACATCATACAAATTGGTCTTAGAGTTTTTTTCTGCATCCTTTTGATTTGTAAGTTATATATTTTTTTAACTACCTGAAATATTTGATCTTGCGCAGGAAAGACCAGTCAAGAAAAAGGAGGCTCAGCCCCACTGTTCAATATCAGTTGATCGTACAAAATCGAAAGATAATGGTACTGAAGATAAGCTGCCTTTGGATCTACCAATTTCAGATACAAATGTAAGTCTTATTTACATATAAAAAATGTAGTGTTTAGTCAAGATGTGTAGCAGTACAATGGCACAGTGCTTAGTGCTGCTGCCTCCTAGCTATTGAGTCCTAGCCTTAAATGCAGCAAGCCTAGACACAGTATATGTAGAGTGTATATGCTCTTCTATATCTGCTGGGTTTCTCATCAGATAGTCTGCTTTATACATTTACCTTAATTCAAACATTAAATTGATTGATAGGTCTCAAATGTTTCTGTTTGAGTACTGATGTTTGTGTTAGCATGTCCAAATTTTTATCCTGCTGTGTGTCTGATACTGCTGGGATATGCTGTACACCCCACAACCCTGCATGTCCTGAAAATGCATAAATAAATGGAAAGCAAGAGGTTTTATATACAGGTAAAGTTCCGTTACAACGAACTCCCAGGGACCTAAAAAATATTTAGTTGTAATGAGATTCTGTCCAGGCTTTTGCAATCATTTCAGTAGCTTCTCTCACATTAATTTTAATCTCCTCCTGCCTACAAGTTATGCTGACGAGAATTTTTCTCAGCATTTCCTTGCCATAATATACTTTCAGGGTGCGAATGATGCCCAAATCCAATGGCTGAAGCACTGCTCTGCAATTGGGTTCAAGGAATTCAACGCGAACATTATCTAAATGTGGAAGCATGTTGTGTGTAGCACAGTTATCAATCAGAAGCCGAATCATCCTTTTCTTCTTCTTCATATTGTGAGGTTTCTGAACACTTTTTGGACCCACTCCCCACCCAACGGGAACATACTGAAATGCGTCCCAAAGCGCGATTGCAGCGTCTGTGGAAGATTGTCTGTTGCTTTGGCAGGGCAACAGCAGGCTCACAGTGCTGCAGGAAAACACCACAGAAGCAAATCATAAAAGATCTGGGTAGCGCTATAAGTCCCTGTCTTGCACCCCAAAACACAAGGCTTAGTCTCAGTACTTTAGCAAAACCAGCTTTATTCAGCTTGAAACAGGAATGGCACAGTTATTTATTGTAGCGTGATGTGCCACTCTGCTATAAACAGACACAGCAGTCAGGCAGGGTCATGGCCAGTTGAGTGACCAAGTAATCCTGTAATCTCCATTTACAATTTACGTGCTCCTAACCTTGTATCACCCATCAAGATCTTTTCTGTTTACTTTGGTGAAGAGATGCAGCATAGCTGTGAGCCTGCTGTTGCCCTGTACAGACGCAGAGATTGCACTTCGGGACGTTCTTCGGCATGCTGTCTAGTTGGGGGAGGTCCCAAGAGAGTTTACAAACCTCACATTTTCTTGAATGAGTGCCGCATTAATAGGAATGTTTCTTGAACGAGCATCACTGAACCACATAAAAATGCTTTTTCAAAGTCTTCAAATGCAGCAGTTCACATATGTTTGCAACCCAAGATTTGTCTTCTTTTTTTGCTCGGTCTTTCAAGAAAGTTGACAGTGTTAGTGGCGAAATTCTGAATTTGCTGGCAACGTCTTTTTTCTTTTTGCCGCAATCGAGAGAGTTTTTTTTTTCTAATATGAACTGTTATCATTGTTTCGTGTCTGCCATTTCTATAGGAGGGTGACAATGAGTTAAATTCCAATGGATGTTTTACAAATGTTAATGAACAATAAGCAAAAGGTATCACTGAAAACCGCAGGAAACAAAAGAGGCAAAAAAAAAAAAAAAACAGTACGAGGAAAGTTTGAAGAAAGAAAAAAAAATTACAGTGTTTCTGTTTGGGGATCGTTGTACAACTGAGCTGCGGCCACAGAACTAACTGCTCTGTGGATGATTCATTACAATGAAGTGCACAAAAGACCTTGAAATGCCTAAATGAAAGTATCTGCTGAATGTACTTTGCAGTAACAAGATTTCTATAGGCTCATGTCATATGGGGAAACTGCCGGGACCATAAAAATACTTTGTTGTAATGAAAAATTCGTTGTAACGGAATTTTACCTGTATCTTGAATTGTGGTGAGATGTGAACAATAACCGTGATTGATTTGTGTTTAATTTGTAAGAGTTGTTTCATATGGCATTGTGGCACAGTAGCTGCTTAGTTCATGATTTTACAATTTGTTTATGGGCTATATTCTATATGCACATATACTTGAGCAGTCAAAGTATCATGAGACAATTTAAGAGATAACACTGCAGAATATTTGCAAGATCTGTTGTAGAGAAAAACAAAACAACTGGAATGTTTAATGAAGCTTTGATAATGGGTATCCTCTGTAAACCAGGAGTATGTTTCCAGAGTTACAGTCATGGCCGAAATTATTGACACCCCTGGAATTTTCCCAGAAAATGCACCATTTCTCCCAGAAAATGATTGCAATTACAAATGTTTTGGTATACACATGTTTATTTCCTTTATGTGCATTGGAACAACACAAAAAAACAGAGAAAAAAAGCCAAATCTGACATCATTTCACACAAAACTCAAAAACCGGCTAGACACAATTATTGGCACCCTCAACATAATATTTGGTTGTACGCCCATTGGAAAAAATAATTGAAATCAAGTGCTTCCTATAACCATCAATAAGCTTGTTACACCTCTCAACTGGAATTTCCGATCACTCTTCTTTTGCAAACTGCTCAAGGTCGCTCAGATTTGAAGGGTGCCTTCTCCCAACAGAAATTTTGAGATCTCTCCATAGGTGTTCAATTGGATTTAGACCCGGACTCATTGCTGGCCACTTCAAAACTCTCCAGCGCTTTGTCTTCAGCCATTTCTGGTTGCTTTTAGAGGTATGTTTGGGGTCATTGTCCTGCTGGAACACCCATGACCTCTGATGCAGACCCAGCTTTCTGACACTGGGCCCTTCATTGCGCCCTAATATCTTTTGGTAGTCTTTAGAGTACATGATGCCTTGCACACAGTCAAGGCATCCAGTGGCAGAGGCAGCAAAACATCCCCAAAACATCTTGGAACCTCCACCATGTTTGACTTTAGGTACTGTGTTCTTTTCTTTCGTAGGCCTTATTCCGTTTTCTGTAAACAGTGGAATGATGAGCTTTACCAAAAAGCTGTACTTTGGTTTCATCTGTCCACAAGACGTTCGCCCAGAACGATTTTGGCTTCCTCAAGTACATTTTGGCAAACTCCAGTTTGGCATTTTTATGTTTCTGTGTCAGCAGTGAGGTCCTCCTGGCTCTCCTGCCATAGCAATTCATTTAGCTCAGATGTTGATGGATAGTTCGAGCTGACACTGTTGTATCTTGAGTCTGCAGAATAGCTTGAATATGTTTTAAAGTTGGTTGGCTATTTATCCACCATTCAGACTATCCTTTGTTGCAGTCTTTTATCAATTTTTCTCTTCCGTCCACGAGATTAGCTACAGTGCCATATGTTGTGAACTTCTTGATTATATTGCGCACAGTGGACAAAGGAACATGAAGATCTCTGGAGATTGACTTGTAGCCTTGAGGTTGTTGATAGTTTTCCACAATTTTTGTTCTCAAGTTCACAGACCATTTTCTGCTCTTTTTTCTGTTCTCCATGCTTAGTGTGGAACACTCAGACACACAACAGAAAGGTTGAGTCAACTTTTCTCGATTTTAACTGGCTTCAGGTGTGATTGCTATATTGCCAGCACCTGTTTCTTACCACCGGTGAGTTCAAACGAGCATCATATGCTTGAAATAAAACGATTTACCCACAATTTTGAAAAGGTGCCAATAATTTTGTCTGGCCCATTTTTGGAGTTCTGTGTGACATGATGCCAGATTTGGCTTTTTTTCTCTTTTTTGTGTTGCTCCAATGCACATAAAGGAAATAAACATGTATATACCAAAACATTTGTAATAGCAACAGTTTTCTGGGAGAAATGGTCCTTTTTCTGGGTAAATTCCAGGGGTGCTGATAATTTCGGCCATGACTGTACTTGCTGATGTAGCATCTACTGTTGTGTTTAATCCCTTCAAGTTATACACTTTCATCTCTGCCATCAGAACATTTTTGACATGCTTGTGTTTATATTAACAGAGCTTAAGTCAACCTTTGCCATATTATGGTTATGGCAGTGCTGAGATGAAAAAATATTGATCAAGAACATTATTAACTAATTGTTGACTGAGTGAATTAGACTGTTTCTTTTAAATAAGGACAGTTGGTCTTATTTCTAGTGATGCTGTGACTTGACCAGTCAGTAAATTGACCAAAAAACATTTTCTTCAGAATCTGCTTTCTAAGGTTTACTGTAATGTAGGTATTGTACTCCTTTATAAAGTATTAGGCACTTTAGGAAGTATACTTGCTGTGAGCGAGTTTCTGTCTAGTACAGTAATTTATAAGATTTAGAAAAAGCAGACAGAAGAAAGACCCATTGTTGCTTAATAAACAATAGTTTTGTTTGTTTAAGAGGCACATTTGTCAATTTTACTTATAAAATTATTAAGCATATTAGCCATGCATTTTCTTGACATATATCTTATAAACATTTTATTTTATTAGAATAGTGACTTCTAATAATGACAAGCATTAACTTTCTTTTTGTTTACATTTTTTATTAGTTAAAAAGTTACTGCATATATTTTAAGGGGATTTTATTTATTTATTTTTTATTAATTTTTTAAAATATGTTCATTTACTCCTTACCACTATTGAATTCCATCAAATAGCATGGCATATAATACATGTTTTATTTCTTTCATTTTGTTAACTGGTTTTTATACCTCTAGAGGTATTTATTTACATTATCATATTAATAACCTCTAATATAATTACAGTATTCTTCTCTACTAAATAGTGAAGGCCAGTTGATTTTTAAGTTCTAAACAGGTATTTTGATTGTCTCAAATGAGAGGTCATTTTAGTAATGCAGCTGTGTATTATGTAAAAGTATTAAATGACCCGAAACTGAATACATTTATTACATGTGAAATTTAAATCTCAAAAACTTTTGATGAGATGTGATCTTTTAGAGAGAGACACTTTCATGTCCCGTGACAACACACTTCAGAAAGATACTTGCACATCCCGCGACATGGTCAAGTCACGTCATGCTGACCTCCACGTCAGACAGATTTGAAGAGAGACAAGAGACCGCGACACCACACTTTAGAAAGACATTTGCATGCCCCGCGACACGGTCATGTCACGTCATACTGATATCCACATCAGACAGATTTGAAGAGAGACACTTTCATGTCCTGTGACACAAATAAGTGTAGAACAAAGAGCAGCTTAAAAAAATGAAAAGTTAAAGATGACGCGTCCATGACTAAGCAAAGCAAAAAGAGCGACGTAACGAAACACAAAGAAATGCTAGAGAGAAATGAATGCAAATTCTGAAAAAAAGGAATGTAAGCAAACACTAAGCGAAGAAGAAAGATCTGCGCGTCGAAAATATACCAAAAAGCGAAGGAGGGAAAAAAAATGCAAAAAAAAAAAGACAATAAAGAAAAAATATAATTTATGTGCAAATTCGGCAAATAAGGAAAGTAATAATCAGTCCGGACCAAGTAAATATGAAAAATGAGTAGGTCCAAACGGGGTCACAAATAAAAGACAATTATTAAATGAGAAAGTTGAACTTCATAAACGATTAAGTGAAGAATCTAATTGAAGAATTTTATCCAGAAGGATTATCAACAGAACAAATGAATACATGGGCAATCCTAGCAGTGAGAGACGATGAAGTCAAATTAATTAACACGAAAATAGTCAACTGGTTACACGGCAGATTGGTTAAATGCGTGTCAATAGACTATGCTGAGACAGTTGGTGGTGATAGTGCGGAAGATGAAAATGTCAATTTACAGTATTTCACAGAATATCTACAAACGTTAACACCGTCTCCAACTGGCCGAATTACTGTTGAAGGAAGTATGGATCGTGATGTTATTGCGTAATTTATGTATGAGTGATGGGCTATGGAATGGGACAAGATTAGTTGTATTGAAAATTGGTAGAACAATTCTAACATGTAAAATATTAACAGGTGACAAGAAAGGTAATGTAACACATATTCCACGAATAACATTAAACACAAAAGGAGATCTTGATATGCCAACATTGATAAAACACTTAGCTTCCTGTGAGAATAGCTTTTACAATGACAATTAAAAAAATCACAAGGACACATATTCGAAAAAGTCGGTTTATTTATAAGAGAGAAAGAAACAATATTCACTCTTGGCCAGTTATACATTGCATTATCACGATGAAAGACCAAACAAGGAATCAAAATTCAATGCGATCTTGAAGAAAAATGTATTCCAAATATTGTTTTTACCGAAGTTTTAAAGTAAAAGTGAACATAATGTATATGTAACAATTACCATGAAAAAAGAATCTCTTTAAAATGTATTTTGGGTTAACCAAAACCTGGGGATTTGCGAGCAAAGCGAGGAGGGTGCAGAGCCCCTTAGTATAAAAAAAAGATGTAATTAACTTTACTTATTTTGTAAATTAACAGCATGCTTTCTTGATTAACTGCAGTAACATTTTAGTCATATGCATTAAAACACTTAAAATGTTTGCCAAATTCAGATGTTTTAGATAATATTGCTGCACCATTTTCACATTGGTACAAATTTTAACAGCTATTCTTTTCCACATTTATGCACAGCTATATGATAAAAGCTTTACATTTTTTCCTTTAGAAATTTTTCTTACATAAAATGGTTAAAGCTATATTTAAAATATCTCATCTATTAGCAGAAACCGGCAGGTCATCCCAAAATGGGATATGACTCATCTATTGGAGTTCCAAGAAACAAAGCTGCTGCTGCTTTATCTGCTCTTCCTGGAAAGGATCTGGATGAGGACACCAAGGAACTCTTTGAGGATTCTCAGGTAGCTGTAATAATATCTTGCTTTTACTTATGCTCCATATACTAATAAATTATAGTATATTTGCCTCATGCCCTGTTGTAAGTTTTCAGAGAGCGTATGTATATTACTGCTTTATTTGAAGCTGATTTTAAAAATATCTAAACTTTGTGAAAGCGGGTCCAAACACCATCAGACAAACACCAGCACTTTACAAAAACACATGTTTGTTAAAGTAATAAAGTCCTCACAACACACACTGCTCCCGTACCAATCACTCTCAACACAGGCCTCTCCCAATGTCTTCTTCGGGCCGCCTTTCTCTCTCCTGTCACTGGAGCTTCGTCCTACTCTAGCTCCCTGACTGTAGAAAAGCGGCCCCTTTTATGTTTACCTGGATGTACTTCAGGTGCTTGATGACATTCTTCCGGCGGCACTTCCTGGTGTGGTGGAAGTGCCGCATGAGCACCCAGAAACAGGAAGGACCTTCCCTCACCTTCCCAGGTTTGGCGGAAGTGCATAGCTCTCGGGCTTTGAGACTTGGGGTGCCCCTGGTGGTAGCCATGGGCCCCCACTGGTTTGTGCCTCCTTGCTCCATCCCAGTGGTCCCCTGCTTATCCAGGGTGGTTGCCCCCTCGTGGCCCGGGGAGACATATTGACTGCCTCCCAGTCCTTCCAGGCATCCAGGCTGGGTCTTGCCACCAGCCTCCTGTGAAAACTTCTATTTCCCTTTTTTTACAGAGGAATTATGGGTTTTTAACTGTCTTTTAATTTTTTGAAGGCATTCTGAATTCTGCTATTAAATTATAAAATGTATGCACTCACTAAAAGAGGTATTCATCAGCTCTTCCAACCAAATCATGGTTATGTACAAAATTATTTAACTGTGGTACTATTTAGGCTTTTGTGTAATAATGCAATTTATAACTTCTGCAAATTAAAGATAAAACCTCCTTTGTTGTAGAAGTGCTTTATTAGCAAACAAATTTCTAACCAAGACCAAAGATGATATAGTGTAGGTCATGTGACATTTTCTTAAATAAGTGTTATGTCAAAATTCACTTACTTTTATTAATGTAGTGTTAAATTTCTATGTTTCTTAACATTTCATTTGGGACTAGCTTGCTTCACTGCTTAGGGACCATATACCAAACATAAGGACACTAAGACTTGATAAAAGGTACAGAAATAAAACATTGCTATTATTGCTATATTTAGTACCTTACATGTTTACTTATTTTTTAATGTTTGCTGGCCTTATATATTTGTTTATAAATGATCTGTTTGTTCCTAATGTATTTCTTACCAAGTTAGTTGGCAATTTTGTTGTTTGTTGTTACATTCCACTTTACTAATAAATGATCTTGTTTGTTCCTCATACATTTCTTCACAAAGTATTTGCCAATTCTGCTTGTCATTCCATTTTTACTTTCTTGTATACGTATTATAGAGAAAGTATAGTAATCGCAAAAAAATTTGACCTTGAGATTTTGATGAATCTCCATGTTTCATGCATTCCTGAACACATTTTGACCGTTTTTTGCAATCATGTCTGTGCACGTGTGTGTGTGTCTGTGTGTATGTACAGAAACACGATAACTTGAGAATGAATGCTTTGAGCTAGATAAATCAATTTTTGGGATATGGGTGTTATAACAAAATGTTAGTTTTCTATCAACTTTTGGGGAACATACGTCAACCAGAAGTGGTATTTTACCTGAACACATTTCAGACTTTTTTTAAATAAACTGGTACATAGTTTAAATAAACAATTGATTGAAATTTTGTATAGTAGTTTTTCATGTAAAATTGCCTTATAAGAAGAGAAAAATAACAGAATGTTATATTGTTGTTAGTTAGGGTAAGACACACATATAGAATTTCACCATAATCAGATAACCGTAAATGATATTTTTACAGGTATAAGCACTGTTACATATGCATTACTACAATTATATAAATAGAGATAAATAATTAAAATTTTGTATGCTCATTAGTTACCATTAGATATAAAATTTGACCTTGATTAGGTGACTGGAAATGGTATATTACTGACCACAAAAAACAGTCCGATTTGAAATTTCTGTTTGATCGGATTACCGGAAGTAGTTCCTTGCCATATAAACGTGCATTATAAACAAAGGTAAGTGATTGAAATTTTGTAAGAAACACACTGATATGAAGTTTCATTGTAATCGAACAACTGGAAGTGGTATCTGCTTTACCTGAACAGGTATAAAGAAAGTTGAGTGGAGAACAATCCAGATTTTTTTTATGCTTTATATGTGGTGCTTTACAAAACACTGGCAAATTGGCATTCATCAATGCCCTTAACAAAATAACTAACTATAGTTAGTATACGAAAATATACTTCTGACGTTTGGTATGGATCATCGTGACATATATGGTGTAATAAAGGTTTTTATAGGCATTAAATTTGTGTCTACCTTTTTTACCCAGAAATAGGGATTTTCTACAATTTACCCAACCACTTTGATTGATTGACAACATTTTAGTATGTTTACTTGACAGCTGATTGATTCTGTGATATTGTTGAAGCAGGTTTATCTGTTAAACAAATTACCATGTTCAACATTTAGGTACCTGTTACTGTCTTAAGGCAAATTGTGTTCCACAATTGTTTTGAGCTGTTTTTTTTTTGAAATGTACTTTTTGCTTTTTTTGATTTTGTGCTTAAAATATAGTACCTTTAATGATTTAATAGTGTTTGTGAAATTTTCTTCATTGTGCTGGTTCTGAATTTCCAGGAAAGGTTATTAATTCATTGAGGAAATTACTCAACTTAATGTTAATAACTATTTGTGTTCAGTACTTGTCAATTATGATTGGCTACCACTAACACTTAACAGTTGGTAAGTTTGCTTTTCATTATTACACGTTATTTTGTCAACGGAAAAAAATTGCTTTATCGGTAATTACGTTGGTTGTTTAAATTAATTTAATAAATTATATTACGATCAATGAAATCATTGTTTTATCCTTTTTCCGGTAAGAACATTTTTTAAGTGCAGTAAAGTCTCGCTTATTCGACATAAACGAGCTGGCCGAACGCCAGATAAGCGAAAATGTTTGATAATGGCAGGTGTTAAGAAAAAAACTATTAAACGTCAACTATGTTATAATTTTACACATTACGAACCTAATGATCAAAAAATGAACTTACAGTTACAGAATTGTCTGATGTTAAATACAGTATGTACTGTACTTAAAAAGTTCAGTCCTGTGATGATTTAAAGACATTTTTGATTGTAGTCTGCTTTCCTGACGAGTGCCGTTTCTTCACTGTGAAGTCTTGCCATCTTTGCAGCATCATGTCGATTCCTATAGCTTCTTCTTGTTGCTCAATGTAATTAATTGCAGTTTCTAGCCTTAACTCCTTCACTGATATAGTCAACATCCGTACGAGCGTATACTGTTTACTACAGCATTGTGACTGCGTGTGTGTGTTTGTGCTGTGACGTGCAAGTCCCCGTCTTGCACCAGAAAACTCGAGTCTCAGTACTTTTAGCAACACCAGCTTTACTAAGCTTGAAACAGCAACAGCAAGGTTATATAATGTAGCAGGATGTTTCATTCTCCTATACACAGACACAGCAGTCAGGCAGGGTTGGGGGGAAAGTAATACTGAACCCAGCGCATTTATAATGTCCCTTGTATCACCCATCAACGGCAGGCGCTTATAGCATGTCCGCGATCTTTTCGGATTGGCTTTTACATTGAGCTGCTACAGCGCTGGGAGACTGCGATTGCTTTGAGACGCTCTTCTGCTTGTCGCCCCGTTGGGTGGAATCCCACAAGAGTTTAGAAACTCACTCACACCAGCCATGATTCTTTTCAAAGGTAAAGTGCAGGTTAATTTGCTTTATGTATTTTTACTTTATATTTTGTATTAATCATTTTTATATGAATAGTTTTGGGTTGTGGAACGAATCATCTGAGTTTCCAATATTTCTTATGGGGAAATTCGCATTGATATACTGTACGAGAGCTTTGGACTGCAAGCACGTTTCTAGAAAGAATTATGCGCGCAAACCGAGGTTCCACTGTAATTAGATGCAGCAGAGTCGGGAGCAACAAAAAATAGACTACGCTCATGCTCGCAGCTTGCAGTTCTTGTTGCCGATTGATGTGTATTTTTTTTTTGTTTGTTTGTTTTTTTTTGCTGTGGGACATCGGATAATACGGAATGTTGCATAAACGAAGGTAGGATAAGTGAGACTCTACTATATAGATATTCTTTAAAATTAAAAATTTTGAAATTTACATACCGTACCTTTCTAATTTGTGCTACACATTAACTTCTTTGTCCTTACACTTAATTACACGAATTGCATTTCATATATGTTTTGATATTTTATCACTTTTGTACTGTTGGTGAATTCATATTTCTTCTCGTTTTCCATATTGTTGGATTGCCTGAACTTTTTTTTTATTACCTACATTTAATTTTTTTATTTGAAAATGAGAATTAAAAAGCAAACAGTATCGCAAAGGCAGAAAAAAGGTAAAAGAACCCATTACATTCTGTGTTGTTATTTTACATTATTTTACATAGCCTACATGTTGGCTTACAGCGTAGTGAGTCACTTTGTACACATAACAGTATATCTGAACTGAATATTTTTAATAAAAGACTTCAATTTCCCTTTTTATGTTGAATGTCTTGCACACAAGCTATCAGGGGGAAATAAAAGCTCAGAAAATGAAAAGGCCACTGTGTGACACAGCCGACTGAAGAGCCACAAACCAATTATCATGTTTTTTTTTAATGCACGATGAGTCATTGTTTCTAACAATGTGTTAATAAAAGAAATGAATACAGTGTTTTTGAGTGAGCAAATTTATGGACACTGATGATGATCACTCTGCAAACACAGGGAGAAAATGCAAACTCTGACTGCTATAAGGCAGGAATGACACCTCTGGCTACCACTCTGCCAATATTAAAACATCTGTACTGAACTTACTAAATTTCTTCTTGATTAAACCTACGTGGGTTACCATTGCTAAACTGGAACTAATGTGGGAAATATAGAGGACAGCAATAATAATAATATATTTTTAATATTGGGATGCACAGAGTCTTATATCAGAGTGAATCATTTCACAGTAGCGTTACTGTTTTTGCAGTGAAGGAGAATGGGGGCTGTGTCTAAGCTTTTCCCAGCATGGAGTTTGCAATGTCTTCCCAGAGGCTTTGGTTTTCTCCCACTATTCACAAACCCAACACATGCTTGTTGGGTTGATTGGCATTGTCAAAATGGCCGTAGAGTGTGTATGTTTTCGCTCTGTGATGGACTGATGCTCTTTCTGGGGATTATTCCTGCCTTGCATCCATCCAGTGTTTATAGGGATAGACTATAGCTTTGTCCTGATCCTGCCCTGGCGAGATTGATGCTTACACTGTCTGCTTAGTTCTTGTCACATGGTTATATGTTACATACAGTGCTCTGTTTTTGTAGGGTGCTTAGTCCTCCTCCTTTGATATTTTCAAATTTTATGCTGTATTTAAGTTGATCAGGTGAAGGGTTCCCCCTCAGAGTTTTGAGCATGCTGTTTATAGTAAATTGTATTGGTGAGGGGAATTTGAGGCAGCAAGTTTATTGGTTTGTGGTGAACATAATCTGATAGATTGGTGCTTTGCCCTGGGTTATCTGCCTTTTGCACAGTGCTGCTGAGATAGCAATGTTTCTATGTACTTGATGAGAGTGGATATTGATGTAACAATTATGATTTCCTTTTTTTCTTTCAACAACATTTTTTCCTCTCCATAATTCTGTTTTCTGCACTTGCATACTTCATCCAATGTTTAAATGAGCAGAGGCCTAGCCCACCACCAACAGATGGATAGCAGAACTGCACAATACAACCATTTCACATATTCTAAAGTTCAGCCAAAAACATTTTCTTCATTTTTGGACAAAAGATGGAAATAAGCCAAAAATACAAAAATGATTAATTCTGAAAGTATAAAAATATTAATATTTAGCTCTGGTTAAAACTGAAAACACATCAATTTATGGTTTTTTGGTTTGGTTTGGTTTTGAAATCCCTGATACACTAAAGGAGGAGCATTTTTGTACAGTATGGAAAAGAGAAACAAAGGGTTTAGTATAAATTGAAGCTAGCACATACTGTGCAAGATTATCTGCAAGGCAATAATAAAAGCCCCCAAACTCCCCAGCTAACATACAGACTTGGGAAGGATATCTTTAATTTGCATCATAACAGTTTAACATAGTTTTTTCAACTTCATGCACAAATCAATAAGGCTATGTCACTTTCAGGCAGCAGACAGCGTGTTTAACATATTTATTCCTTTTTCTGCCATTGCTTCATTGTTACTCACAAATTGATGATATCTTTATATATATATATATATATATATATATATATATATATATATATATATATATATATATATATATATATATATATATCTCCAGTGTCTGTCCACTTTTCATGAGAGACCTACTTAACAGATTTAGATCAGGTTTTTTTCTATAATTTACTTGAACAGTTGATTTTGCGACTTCTCTCATCATAAGTATTATAGTTCAGTTGTGGCACCAATTTATTTGCGTGAATCCGAGAGACAGGCTGCACATGAGGGGAGGGGGAGGCGGGACCTCAGTAGTAGGGAGCTGGGTGGGCCCATCCTCACTCACACGCAAGCCTCCATTTCGAGTCGCTGTACCTCTTATCACATGTTGGAGCATACCTTGCCTCCACTTAGCTAGCGATACCTGTTTGTTTAGGAGACATTATCATTTAGAGATTGTTAAAGAGTAACGTTTGACATTTTTGAGAGAGAGATCACAGCTACAGCTGTTTTTAGAGGGTAGCTGCTCATTGGCAGAGATATCACAGCCGTGTGCTCTTCTCCCGATGCGGGGGACACTCTCCCATCGGAGCTAAACACAGTCGGATACAGTGACATTTGAGCGTACCGACCTTCTACTTGGCCAGAGATACCTTGCCAACTTTTTACATTTTTGGCAAAGTCATCACAGCTACATTCTCACCCCTTATAGCAACATCAAAAATATTATATATCAAGAGGCCCACGGATACAAAAGCTATCAATATAAATTCTTCTTAGTACAAATTATTACATTTTTTTTTAATTTTTTTTTATTGATTTTTAAAGTTTGTCCTGTTTTACTACTATGTGCATGGAGCCGTGGAGGACAGCTAGTTTATAATAATTTAATGGCATCACTTAAATATTGAAGGTATGATGCAATTGTTATGTCTGACCATACTTCTGTCTTTTTTTTTTTTTTTTGGTGGAACGCACACTATCAAGATCCATTAATACAACTTACAACTGGCAAATCTGCTCATTATTACTAGCTGACAAAGATTTTATCAAATTTGTTTCTCTGCAAATTGACATGTGCATAGAAACTAACAAATCTCCAAAGGTATTTGCTGATGTTCTCATGGAAACACTTGAAGCATATTTGCAGGAACAAATCATTTCATATGCTTTGCATAAAAATAAACTCCAGACTCTTTCTTAGATTGATAAAGAATATGCAAAATATCCCTGTGCTAAGCTGTATAAAAATGGTTGTCATTATAAACAGAATTTAATCTTAAGATATGGAGAGAACTAGAGCAACTGATTTTCAGTTTTATTATGAACATGGAGTAAAACCTAGTAAGATTTTAGCTCAGAAATGCACAGAAGTACAGTAGATTCAGAATGTAATATCAAAGAATTACTATGTAGTTGGACTTAAAGTTAGCAAATCCCAAAAAATAACTAAGGTTATAGACATTGGAGTGTAATGAACGTGAACCTCATGTCATTGATTTCTATAGTGAAATTAAAAATGTTAACGGTTGATACACTGCAGAGAGAAATGGATGAATCAGTTAACCTCTTCAAAACCCAAGATACTATAAATTCCCTACAGGGTAGTAATTTTGCAAATCCCGATAGCAATTGAGCACAATTTTACTGAATGCTGCCTTTTAAGTTAGCTGTGTTCATATTAGCCATGGTTAACAAAGTGAGAGAAGATGGCATTTTACTAAAAACAACCTGCTTGCTTGCCTTTTGCCTGTACAGTGACTGTAGCTGCATTATGTACAGTGCTAGGAAGACAAACATCTTTCTTGTCTTTCCATTTCAGCCTAAGCACTTTACCCTTTTACCAAGCTACTAGTGCACTTCTCTGTAATTTAGCTCTGCCAAAGTGTTCAGGCATGCCACAACAGTTGTGACGCACTGTTCCATATATGTCGGTCTTTCTTTGCAGCAAGCTGTTAAATTTGCTCTGGTGAAGTGTAAACATTGTCCATGGTTACACAGTAACCTTGATCCAGCAGAGCATCTGTCAGTTAGTACCAATGATGTAGCAACACCGTACCGATTGTATTTCAGATCAAACATTGTCCTTTTCTCTTTTTGCAGAACCAAATTCCAAATGTATCCTATTTTACATTCATAAAGCTCGTAAAACTTTATGCTAAATTTTGACATGGTGTTTTGTATCCATGATAGTCTGTCCTTATAAGCCATGAGACTTTCATTGATGTTGACATCACGATCCAGAATGTAAACGCTCCGAATTTTCACTACAATAGCCTAGTATATATCTCATAATTAGTGAAAACCTACACTCAGACATAATTTCTCCAAAGAACAGCAGCACTGATAGCTCTTTTACAGCCTGAGTGATTCTCAGTTCTAACGCTTATACAAGACGCATCTGTACAGTTGCCCAAGTGATATTCAGGACTGACATTTTTAGCACGGTTTTCCCAGCTTGGGTAATGCTTGGGTCTAACACTAAGGAGGCTACATTAATATAAAATTGTTAAGACAGTTAAGATGTTTTAATTATTAACTCAGGTTTTCAGTATTTTATGATAGCATTAACACATTTTGCCAAATTCTGAAGAAAAAGTTTCACTCTTTATTGCAAGGAAAGTTTGATTTTTGTGTAATTTTATTTGATATGATATCACTTTCCCATTGTGTAAAGTATTGTAGGTTAGCATTCGTCCATTTGAGCATGATGAGCTGATATTCAAGCAATCTTGTGTTGGAAATCAAAGTGAATTTATTTTTACATAATCTTGTTCTATCCAATGTTAACTAAAGGATCAAGAAGAATTCTAAATTTAACACTATCTGACAAATAAGCAAATACTGTACAGTATTTCCCCTCAAAATTGTCTTAATTTTGGATAGTCCCCAAAGAATGTGACATTGTATGGTCACTGTTTGAGGGCATCATTCGCTATCCAGTCCCCAATATATTTTGGATAATTTTTAATCTTGAAAAATGTGTATGATTCACAATTTTAGGATTAATTACACATTGAAGAGATTGGCAAAATAGACAGACGTCTATTATCAGATTTTTTAACCTATTATGTCAGTGGATTCATGGACTATCAAAGTGTGGTAGGCTGATTTTTTTTATTTCATTTAACATGAAAGTTTTAAATGTTGTACTTGATAAGCTCAAAGGTGGTGTAATTGTTACTTCTCCAGCTATCTGGTATTTTGACGCATTTGACAACACGATCATGAATATCCTGGACTGCCAATATAGAATAATTTTTTTTCTGTCTATTAAAACCTTTACCTTGGCAGGTGTTTCTTGTGTTTGCTGCACAAGTTTTTTTTCTGTCTTCACATTCTTGCTTTGATTCTGTCCATGTTTTTTTTTTTTTCTTTTCAACAAACCTTTCCAATGATTTTTAAATCATTAAATTGATAGATTTCTGATTCAAGTTGAGATGGTACACTGTACAGTCACTCCATGCTTTCCCTGAGGTCCAATTGTTAAAAGATCCTGCTTTCAAGCATATTTTACAAATTACACTATCTGTCTCTGAGTAGTTAAATATATCTCCCAGAAGCCCATGCTACTCAGCACTGTATGGTAACTCAGTTTTAACAAAACATTCTGTTGTCAACCATTCCATTTTATACCCCAAGCACTATTTCGTCAATGTACTTTTTGAACTGTTTTCAGCTTTTCACTAAGACATGATTAAAATGACAGAAACGAGATTTCATTTTAGATAGTTCAATTTTGTTGGAAAGTTGGGTCTTTTTGTGAGCAGCCATGTCAAATTTGTAAGTGAGGCTCCTAAAATGTACAGCGGTGTGAAAAACTATTTGCCCACTTCCTGATTTCTTATTCTTTTGCATGTTTGTCACACAAAATGTTTCTGATTATCAAACACATTTAACCATTAGTCAAATATAAGACAAGTAAACACAAAATGCAGTTTTTAAATGATGGTTTTTATTATTTAGGGAGAAAAAATCCAAACCTACATGGCCCTGTGTGAAAAAGTAATTGCCCCCTGAACCTAATAACTGGTTGGGCCACCCTTAGCAGCAATAACTGCAATCAAGCGTTTGCGATAACTTGCAGTGAGTCTTTTACAGTGCTCTGGAGGAATTTTGGCCCACTCATCTTTGCAGAATTGTTGTAATTCAGCTTTATTTGAGGGTTTTCTAGCATGAACCGCCTTTTTAAGGTCATGCCATAGCATCTCAATTGGATTCAGGTCAGGACTTTGACTAGGCCACTCCAAAGTCTTCATTTTGTTTTTCTTCAGCCATTCAGAGGTGGATTTGCTGGTGTGTTTTGGGTCATTGTCCTGTTGCAGCACCCAAGATCGCTTCAGCTTGAGTTGACGAACAGATGGCCAGACATTCTCCTTCAGGATTTTTTGGTAGACAGTAGAATTCATGGTTCCATCTATCACAGCAAGCCTTCCAGGTCCTGAAGCAGCAAAACACCATCACACTACCACCACCATATTTTACTGTTGGTATGATGTTCTTTTTCTGAAATGCTGTGTTCCTTTTACGCCAGATGTAACAGGACATTTGCCTTCCAAAAAGTTCAACTTTTGTCTCATCAGTCCACAAGGTATTTTCCCAAAAGTCTTGGCAATCATTGAGATGTTTCTTAGCAAAATTGAGACGAACCCTAATGTTCTTTTGCTTAACAGTGGTTTGCGTCTTGGAAATCTGCCATGCAGGCCGTTTTTGCCCAGTCTCTTTCTTATGGTGGAGTCGTGAACACTGACCTTAATTGAGGCAAGTGAGGCCTGCAGTTCTTTAGACGTTGTCCTGGGGTCTTTTGTGACCTCTCGGATGAGTCAACTCTGCACTGTTGGGGTAATTTTGGTCGGCCGGCCACTCCTGGGAAGGTTCACCACTGTTCCATGTTTTGCCATTTGTGGATAATGGCTCTCACTGTGGTTCGCTGGAGTCCCAAAGCTTTATAACCTTTACCAGACTGATAGATCTCAATTACTTCTGTTCTCATTTGTTCCTGAATTTCTTTGGATCTTGGCATGATGTCTAGCTTTTGAGGTGCTTTTGGTCTACTTCTCTGTGTCAGGCAGCTCCTATTTAAGTGATTTCTTGATTGAAACAGGTGTGGCAGTAATCAGGCCTGGGGGTGGCTATGGAAATTGAACTCAGGGGTGATACACCACAGTTAGGTTATTTTTTAACAAGGGGCAATTACTTTTCCACACAGGGCCATGTAGGTTTGGATTTTTTTTCTCCCTAAATAATAAAAACCATCATTTAAAAACTGCATTTTGTGTTTACTTGTGTTATATTTGACTAATGGTTAAATGTGTTTGATGATCAGAAATATTTTGTGTGACAAACATGCAAAAGAATAAGAAATCAGGAAGGGGCAAATAGTTTTTCACACCACTGTAAGAATGATCGCTCAAACACTCGGCTTACCGGGAACATTGGTGTGGTGTATTACAGCTTACATTTGTTGGAGCCCAGAAGATGCCCCCTAAATGCTTGTGTTTGACAGTGTAAAATTTATTGGTTTGTACATAATAATTTTTGCAATATAATGTAACCATTTACTTGCCTTTTTAGTTGCTTCTGTGTACTACCCGGATAGTAAGGATGTAGCATCACTGAAAACCCTTAAAACATTTTTGGAGTTTTCTTCCTGAAGGTCAATGCTGCCCATTTTTTGTTTTAATTTTTGATGTCCAAGCATTTAACATTATGCTACATTTTTCTAGTGGTTTTTATAATTGTTTTTTCAGCTTTCTTGTTATGGCACTAGTATTAGCCTTATTTGCAGATTTTACAAGTTTACTCATAATTAGAAAGATTAACATGTCAGGCGCATATCCTCAAGAACCTTCTCTAATCTTACTCCATATGGAACATTCTTATTTCATCTGTACTATTTACCTTATTAACCAGTTTAAGTACAGAAGACAGTTTTATCGTCTTATACCTCTTGCTTAGTGGAATCCCAAAACACAATTAATATGAAATAATAGGAAAAACATCAAATCTTTCAGTTAATTTCCAGAAATATCCTTTATTTCAAAGATAGTACATTTGTACGTTGTTTGTGTTTCTGTCTCAAGGGTCATACAGTAGGTTCAAATACAGGCTTCAACACTCTACATCTGCATTTTTTATAGTCTACCAGCATCCCCTTAGGCTTCTTCTGAACACCCTGGAAAGCTTGGTGGTTAGTTATTCTAATTTGGGCCTGGATAAATGGGGGAGATGTGAATATTGTGTTCTTCATTAAATTGGCAGGGCTGGTTTCTGCCTTACGCCTGATACTGATTCTTAGAAAATGATGTAAGGAACTCATTGTTTTTTTAATACTTTACATGAACTACATTATTTGTTGAACAAATGATTAATTTCAGAGAGTGTTTAAAAAAAAAAATAAAAAGCTTGTTTTAACTGCAAAATGATGCAGAGTGTAATGTGATTGTTTTCATACTGCTAAAATCTGACATTAAACTTGCAGCTGTTGTGGTATTTAGTTCTAGTATGTTAGTTTAATAACTCTAGAAAGTTTTTCATTATGGAGATTTTTTTAAACTGGCAGAAAAAGAGAGAGGTTTGAAATTAACATTTGCTTAAGTGTTTCTGTTTGTGAAAGGTAGTTGTTTCCATTTGTGAGAAAGCACCACATAACACTGTAAAGTTACAATTTTTTAAAATTCACTATTATCATAAAATATATAAATATTTCTATGATATATATTACTGCCTTGACGTGCTACCTTATATGTAAAGTAAAATCTTTTGTATATTAAGTTATTATTTTGGATATTATTGTGTTATTGTTTTCTTTGAAAAATGTTATACAAGTGCAGGAGTTTAGAAGTAGATATTTATCCTTTTTTGTCTTGTATAGTAAAAATACCTACTGGCCGTTGTTTTTACTAATAAATATTAGCACCTTATACTGAAGGATGTGATTATTACCAGTGTACATTCCTTACATGCTAAAATGTCCTATTAAATTATGTTATAAAAATATTGCATTTGATTTATCTGTGTCTGTTAATCTAGAGAGATAAAAAAGACACAGTCCCAGTTTTGGAACAATTGTTGCATTAACAACTATGGTCCTACATCTGAAAAATAACTGTAAGAACTTGAACATACCTCAAGAATTTATGTATCGTTTTCAGTGTTTTAGTATTTGACTAATCTGTGTTGTTGGGGTGGGTGATATGGCCAAAAATTTATATCACAATATAATTAAAAATTATCACGGTTATGATACATATCATAGCATAATAAATGTGCATATACCTTTCAGACTGAATCCAGTATAGGTGCTTTTGTTGGCCCAGGATTATAGATTGGCTGTGGGTAGTTCTACTGTCAAGTTTCTTTTCATATGGACCACTGTAATCAACTAAAGTTGTAATAATAATAATTTTATTTATATAATAGCTTTCTCATGCTCTGAGCGCTTCACAGACTTTCAGAATTAACAGAAAAAAAATCAAATACACAGCAGGTTGCAAAATAATATTGGCATAAAACATTAAATAAAAATAAATACAGAAAACACAAAGCATTTAACTGGAATAACAGACAGAATAACTACAAAAGCACAAATACTATGAGAAAACCCAGAACAAATAACATAATTTGTGATACAAATGCAAATCATCCTGACAACCAGGACAGAGAGGGAAACTGAAAGAAGGGTCAGAATGTCAGGGTGAGATAAATGCTTTCCTGAACAAATGAACTTTAAATTGATTTTAGATGACTGAATTGAGTCAGAAGATCTAATTATACAGGGGGTCGGGTTACAACGTCTCGACATACAACGTTTCAAGTTTACAACGCTAACTCTTATAAAAGCTTAAAAAAAATTGAGACATGAGAAGGAATAAAGGTAACGATTTTTTTACACATTTTTTTCTGTTAGTACAGTACAGTACAGTATATTTATGTTCTTTTCCTTTTTCTGAGGATTAGATTTTGTGTTTTTATGTTCTAGATTATGATTTTGTAAATGTGAAAGATAGGTAAGTGACGTAGGCTAGAGTGTTTTTCGACTTACACCAAAATTCGGGTTACATCACTGTTGTAGAAACGGAACTGTGTCGTAACCTGAGGACCCCCTGTATTCAAAATATCTGAACAAGACAAATAAACATATATTGCACATAATATTAAAAAGACACAGAATTATTAAAAATATGTACTGACTATACCTGTACAGAAAAAAATGAAACCAGATTAATAATTGAAAAAATAAATCAAAGAGCTGTTCTCCCCAGTTCCTTTGGTTCCCCATTGAACAAAAACAGGCAAGTCTAACTACCTGTAGAGTTTAATGTTGCCTTTCAAAACATCTTTATGAATATGAAGAAAAATTATATAAGATCAAACCAAAGAAAATTTTGATCTACATTGAATGAATACTGCCTCAACAGATGATATTAAACCAAGCCCTGCTATACAGCCTAGTAAAGAAAAGGTTTCACTTGACACAACTGATTTTCAGAATCCTCATTCTATAGAAATTGATGTTAGTGGAGATTTTTAAAAAAAGATATATTCAATGATTATGGCAGTGGGGAAATTGTACTCTTCAAAGTCCAAACTCAAAACGTGTTAAAATCCAAGAATGACTCGGAATGCTAAATGGGGCAGATTTGGGTGTATTGGGGGAAAAGTGGGAGCCCTCTTTAAAGTCGTTAACAATTTCGGAGGGATGGGGGTGTGGGTTGTTGATGTGTACTGTGAGAAGCGCTGACTATTTTGCGGTAAGTAACAAAAGTAGCTTCTTGATATCTTCTACTGTGATAGAAGTCATATATGAAAAAAGCTACCGGTATACTGCTCACCCCTACTATGTTGAGAATCACTTTTGCCATCAGGAATAGCTGTTTGAAGAATAAAAGATTAAAATATAAAAACTGTACAATTTTAAGTAACCACTCTTAAGGTAAATTTGAAACAGTAAAATAGTCCATAATTGAAGTTGCACAGAATGTACATTTGTTTCTATAAGGTGTTTGCCTCAAAGTGTTTTACAAGATAACAAGAAAAACAACAGATTAGAAATAAATGTGTGAATAAATAGATGAAATAACAAGCATAATAAATATGAATAAATCAATATGCACTTAAATAATACAATAATAAATTCATTGATAAGACTGATTGTAATGAAATGTCTGATGCTAGGGTTTGAATGCCAGGGAGGATAGAAAAAACATTTTTAAATCCAGCTGGGGGAAAAAGAAATCTGCAGGGTTTTCAAGGCCAAAAGACTACCCAACCTCCACTAGGTATTGTACCTACAGTAAATGTGATTGAGGAGTTCCTATTGTTTTTAGGCCTTGTTATGTTTTCAGATAGACAAGTTTTCAAATTTGTCTGTGGTTTTTAGTGAGAGATTTAGATATTTAAAAAGCTTTTACACTGTGCACTATTCAAGATTTTTGAACTAAAATTGAACTTTCTTGACAAATTTCTTTGAAAATTAATTGTGCCGGATTTCATGAAAATCAATTAACCGAGAGCCGAGTTGTTTCAAGCAGACAGACAAATGGACAGATAGACAAACATGGCAACCACAGTAGGTGATTTTCACAATATATGCAAAACGCACTTAAAAGGAATATGCTTTTCTTCACTGAAAAAACATGTTTTTACACTGTATGACTTGGGTACAGTGTGCAATAGTTATTATTTAACAAAATCAACTATAACAGAAATGATACAACAAAGAATAAACAATAACCAACCTTAACAAATTGATTCTTGTTGCAAAACTAAATGAATTTTACACATTCAGTATTTCAAATTAGTAAATAATTTTACAATTATTCAAGGAAGGAATAGTGGAGCAGCTATCTAACAAATGCCGAGGATCAGACTGCCAAGGTCCCCGCCTTCGGTCACCACCCAACTCACACTGCACCCGACCTCCCGGGGAAGACCCAGGATACACTGGAGGAACTATTTCTCCTGGCTGGCGTGGGAGCGCCTTGGGATTCTCCAGGAAGAGCTGGAAGAAGTGGCCGGGGAGAGGGAAGTCTGGGCCTCTCTGCTCAAGCTGCTGCCCCCGCGACCCGACCCCGGATAAGCGGAAGAGAATGGATGGATGGATATCTAACAAATGTTGCTTAACAAAGACACTCGAATGAGGAAAAGTGTTATAGGATAATTTGATTTCTCACTGCCATTCCTGACTCAAGAATTATTTTTTTATGCTTGTATTTTAAGCACAATGGAGTGTGTAGTATATACTTTCTGTTTCCTCCCTGTGTACAAATGCTGTCTGAAAGAGAAAAGGCAAAAGAAAAAATACAGTTATTTAATTTTTCTAGTCACATGCTAAACATAATTTAGCACTTCAGTACACATCATTATTCATATTTTGGCAGTTGAAAACACAGTGCTTCAGACAATCCTATCAACAGTCATCCATAACCATTCGCGTAATGTTTATCAAAAATAAACTCAGTAAATCAAAGTATATGGTTGACTGCTTTCATAGAGAATACAAGAGATCACAAACTTAACATATAATACGGTATTAAGATTTCTTTATGCATTGTGGAGCTAGTGATTAGAATTTATATTCTGAAATAAAGAATATGAAGGAGGTTTCTTAACAGAAAATAACATATTTAAAATTCCATTCTGGAGATGATTCATATATTTCTAGCAATATTGCAGTTGTAAGAAATAGGCATAAATTTTGTATGTGGACACTAGAATCATAGGGGAATCTTGCAAGACTAGTGTTTGTGTCATATCAGTCATTAAAATACTGTTTCTGATTAGGTGTATAGTCTTTAGGGAAGATATTTTTTGACATAAATTAATTTTGTTTGAAAATAAGTACACATTGTATGTTAATTAAAAGGATATTGAGTAAGTCAGTAGTTGTATTTAAATTGTCTTTCTTAAAAAAAAAAAAAAAACATTGCTGAAAAGTAATCAAATATAACACTAGTAGATTTGGATACATATCCAAAGGACTTCACATCAACAAAAAAAAAATAAAAGTAAATGTTTTTTTTCCTTGTGTAGTCTTTTTAACTTTATGAGGAATATCTTGAATTGCCATTAGCGCTCTACCAATGTAATGTATATGACTGAAACTTTTTGGAATTTGCCTACCTCATCCTCTGCAGTTATTTTTCTAGTTTGACCTTCAACCTCTTTATTTATCATTTTTGTATTCCATCCATCCATCCTCTTCCGCTTATCCGAGGTCGGGTCGCGGGGGCAGCAGCTTAAGCAGAGAGGCCCAGACTTCCCTCTCCCCGGCCACTTCTTCCAGCTCTTCCGGGAGAATCCCAAGGCGTTCCCAGGCCAGCCGGGAGACATAGTCCCTCCAGCGTGTCCTGGGTCTTCCCCGGGGCCTCCTCCCGGTTGGACGTGCCCGGAACACCTCACCAGGGAGGCGTCCAGGAGGCATCCTGATCAGATGCCCGAGCCACCTCATCTGACTCCTCTCGATGTGGAGGAGCAGCGGCTCTACTCTGAGCCCCTCCCGGATGACTGAGCTTCTCACCCTATCTTTAAGGGAAAGCCCAGACACCCTGCGGAGGAAACTCATTTCAGCCGCTTGTATTAGCGATCTCGTTCTTTCGGTCACTACCCATAGCTCATGACCATAGGTGAGGGTAGGAGCGTAGATCGACTGGTAAATTGAGAGCTTTGCCTTACGGCTCAGCTCCTTTTTCACCACGACAGACCGATGCAGAGCCCGCATCACTGCGGATGCCGCACCGATCCGCCTGTCGATCTCACGCTCCATTCTTCCCTCACTCGTGAACAAGACCCCGAGATACTTGAACTCCTCCACTTGGGGCAGGATCTCTCCCCCAACCCTGAGAGGGCACTCCACCCTTTTCCGGCTGAGGACCATGCTCTCGGATTTGGAGGTGCTGATTCTCATCCCAGCCGCTTCACACTCAGCTGCGAACCGATCCAGAGAGAGCTGAAGATCACGGCCTGATGAAGCAAACAGGACAACATCATCTGCAAAAGCAGTGACCCAATCCTGAGTCCACCAAACCGGACCCCTTCAACACCCTGGCTGCGCCTAGAAATTCTGTCCATAAAAGTTATGAACAGAATCGGTGACAAAGGGCAGCCCTGGCGGAGTCCAACTCTCACTGGAAGCGGGCTCGACTTACTGCGGCAATGCGGACCAAGCTCTGACACGGTTGTACAGAGACCTAACAGCTCTTATCAGGGGTCCGTACCCCATACTCCCGAGCACCCCCACAGGATTCCCGAGGGACACGGTCGAATGCCTTTTCCAAGTCCACAAAACACATGTAGACCGGTCGGGCAAACTCCCATGCACCCTCCAGGACTCTGCTAAGGGTGAAGAGCTGGTCCACTGTTCGCGACCAGGACTAAAACCACACTGTTCCTCCTGAATCCGAGGTTGACTATCCGACGGACCCTCCTCTCCAGAACCCCGAATAGACTTTTCCAGGGAGGCTGAGGAGTGTGATCCCTCTATAGTTGGAACACACCCTCCGGTCCCCTTTTAAAGAGGGGACCACCACCCCGGTCTGCCAATCCAGAGGCACTGTCCCGATGTCCATGCGATGTTGCAGAGGCGTGTCAACCAAGACAGTCCTACAACATCCAGAGCCTTAAGGAACTCGGCGATCTCATCCACCCCGGGGCCCTGCCACCAAGGAGTTTTTTGACCACCTCGGTGACTTCAGTCCCAGAGATGGGAGAGCCCACCTCAGAGTCCCCAGGCTCTGCTTCCTCATTGGAAGGCATGTTAGTGGGATTGAGGAGGTCTTGAAGTACTCCTCCCACCGACCCATAACGCCCGAAGTGAGGTCAGCAGCGCACCATCCCCACCATATACGGTGTTGACACTGCACTGCTTCCCCCTCCTGAGACGCCGGACGGTGGACCAGAATCTCCTCGAAGCCGTCCAAAGTCGTTCTCCATGGCCTCTCCAAACTCCTCCCATGCCCGAAGTTTTGCCTCAGCAACAACGAAGCCGCGTTCGCTTGGCCTGCGGTACCTATCAGCTGCCTCCAGAGACCCACAGGACAAAAAGTCCTATAGGACTCCTTCTTCAGCTTGACGGCATCCCTCACCGCCGTGTCCACCAACGGGTTCGGGATTGCCGCCACGACAGGCACCGACCACCTTGCGGCCACAGCTCGGTCAGCCGCCTCAACAATAGAGGCACGGAACATGGCCCATTCGACTCAATGTCCCCACCTCCCTCGGGGCGTGGTTGAAGTTCTGCGGAGGTGGGAGTTGAAGCTACTTCTGACAGGGGACTCTGCCAGCCGCTCCCAGCAGACCCTCACAACACGCTTGGGCCTACCAGGTCTGACCGCATCTTCCCCACCATGAAGCCAACTCACCACCAGGTGGTGATCAGTTGACAGCTCGCCCCTCTCTTCACCCGAGTGTCCAAGACATATGGCCGCAAGTCCGGCGACACACCACAAAGTCGATCATCGACCTGAGGCCTAGGGTGTCCTGGTGCCAAGTGCACATATGAACACCCTTATGCTTGAACATGGTGTTCGTTATGGACAATCCATGACGAGCACAGAAGTCCAATAACAAAACACCGCTCGGGTTCAGATCGGGGCCATTCCTCCCAATCACGCCTTCCAGGTCTCACTGTCATTGCCCACGTGAGCATTGAAGTCTCCCAGCAAAACGAGGGAATCCCCAGAAGGTATGCCCTCTAGCAACCCCTCCAGAGACTCCAAAAAGGGTGGATACTCCAAACTGCTGTTCGCGCATATGCACAAACAACAGTCAGGACCCTTCCCCACCCGGCGGAGGGAGGCCACCCTCTCGCCCACCGGGTAAACCCCAATGCACAGGCTCCAAGTCGGGGGGCAATAAGTATGCCCACACCTGCTCGGCGCCTCTCACCGGGGGCAACTCCAGAGTGGTAGAGAGTCCAGCCCCTCTCAAGGAGATTGGTTCCAGAGTCCAAGCTGTGCGTCGAGGTGAGTCCGACTATATCTAGCCGGAACCTCTCGACCTCGCACTAGCTCAGGCTCCTTCCCCTTCAGAGAGGTGACATTCCACGCCCCAAGAGCCAGTTTCTGTAGCCGAGGATCAGACCGCCAAGGTCCCGCCTCGCCACCACCCAACTCACACTGCACCCAACCTCCTTGGCCCCTCCCATAGGTGGTGAGCCCATGGGGAGGAGGACCCACGTTACCTCTTCGGGCTGTGCCCGGCCGAGCCCCATGGGTGCAGGCCCGCCACCAGGCGCGCCATCGAGCCCCACCTCCAGGCCTGGCTCCAGAGGGGGCCCGTGACCCGTCCGGCAAGGGAAAACGCGTCCAAAGTTTTTTCTTCATTGGAGGTTTGTTGAACCGCTCTTTGTCTCATCCCTCACCTAGGACCAGTTTGCCTTGGGTGGCCCTACCAGGGGCATAAAGCCCCGGACAACATAGCTCCTAGGATCATTGGGACACGCAAACCCCTCCACCACGATAAGGTGACGGTTCAAGGAGGAGCATTTTTTTTTTATTAGCATTTTTGTATTAGTGAATTTTATTCATTTTATTATGGGTTGTCATAGCACCTCCCTGTTTTTTTTAGCTGTTTAGATCTGTAGCTCATGCTGATCTACCTTGTAATATGGGGCATCATTCTTCTGTTTGCCCTTAAAGCTCTTCATCCACATTTTGGAGACTGATGTTGGAGAGTTGTTCTAAGTGAATGACCACATCTTGCTTGGTCGGTGAGACCATGAGCACAGTCAGTTATACTCCTTTATTCTGTACCTTTGCTCCCTTTATGGAGTATTGATTAATGTTACTTGCTATCTGTTTTTTCTTCATAAAGTCCTAAATAAAGAGTGCACTTAATAGCAAAAGAACTAATTAAGCTGAATAATATTGCAAAAAGAACTAGTTGAAGGACTGCACCATATTTACAGTGCATTGTCCCCATCATTGTACTGGGGCATTGGGATCCACACACTGGGCAAGCACCCCCATGAACATGAACACAATTATTAATTCTCCTTAGTGGTTGTAAACTAACAAATACTGTATGTACAAGTGGAAGCATCCAAAATAAAAATGGGTGAAAACAGCTGGAAAGATAAATGAAAAGGAATGCTTAATGAAATAATGAAACGTATTACAGAAAATTGGTTGCAGTCCCCCAGTACAGTAAATAAAGTCCATCACAGTAATATTAAGATTAAGTTCTTATTGCAAGTCAGACCACAAACAACAACACAAATCTGGTTAACAAACAAAATATTGTAACAATTGTTTTATTTTGCTACTGTAAAATCATGAATTAGCCAGTGTTTTAGAGTGAATATCCTATTTGGATTCTTCTGTAGATATTTTTATTTTTTGGTATTATTTAGTGATGAGCAAAATGATTTGCACAAAAGTGATTTTGCGGCAAAAAAAATGGCAACAAAATCGTGTTTCACCTCCAGCGAAATTCATACCATTAACAACAAGAAGAAAGGTATCTAGTACCTGACTGGTAGTGTTTTTATACACTGAAACAGTAATTTATTTGTTTGCCTTTCCCTGTAATCTTTATGGTGTATCAGCGGATTTTGATTGTTCACCTACTGCTAATCTATTTTAAGTGACTAGCATAAAAAGGACGGTTTCTCTTGGTTGCTTACTTAACCACTCACCAAAACTGAATTAGTTTTATGTATGAGTTGTGCATATTTCAGTATTTACACAGATGCTGTAGTCTGCCTTCCTTCATTGTTTTTGTTTTGTCCTTCTGCCATGCTCTGTTTTTAAAGTGATTGGCTTAGAGCCTACTAACTAAAGTCACTTTGCACCTTGTCTTTTATTTTCTAACATCAACCTTTCTATGCCAACAAGTGCTTTGTTTTTTCTTGCTTTATTATTTGATGTTGTAAGAAACAAATGCTGGGGCAATTCTTCCCCAATGCAGTAACAATTTACATGTTTTTAGAGGTTGCCTTTGTGTCAACAAAATTCCTCATTTAGAAGCTCAAACCACATGGTATGTGAAGCCCCTAAAATGTTTTTTAACTGAATCTCATATCTTTTGTTTCTGTCTTTTTCTGCTTAGCTTCAGACATGCAACACAATTTCAAGATGTAGATTGGTATAGATCAAGGGGAGGAATGAAAACTGGAGGGGCGATGTGGAAAGTTCTGGGCAGGTTCTGGTGTTAATGATTGATTACTTTGAAAGTTAAGCTTTTATAATGCAAGTAGAGTTCCATTGTTTTAGTATATATTAATTTACACTACTCATTGATTGTCTATGTTCTGTGAATGCAGTGCCCTTCAGTACTTGTCAGCTTTCAGCCACCCTTCTTCTGTGGGAAGGGTGGACACGGGTCAGACAATAAACAAGTATAGCACTATAATGCAAGGACTGCATATTGTAAGTACTGGCTGACTACAACCACTACTGCTAGGAATGAAAAACTCTCATTTATCAAAATAGTAAAACCTAGAACTGCTAGTATGGAGTACTGGTGACTACTTCAAGCACTGTTTGTAACTTATACTCTGGTTGAGAGACTGAGCGAGGAGTCTGAGAATCTGGGCTTGCATGTGTCCTGAATGAAAACCAAGATCCAGGCTTTTAATGACCTCTTGAGCACTTGGCGGAGTGTCTGTCTGCAGAGAGAATGTCAACCTCAGTGAGAGGTTTACTTACCTCAGCAGCGACATTCATGTGTCTGGTGATTCTTCCAGTGAAGTCAGTAGACAGATTGGGAGAACATGGGGGTTATGAAGATGCTGGAAAGGGGTGCAAAAGGAGGAAGGTCCAAGTCTTTAGAGTTCTAATCCTTCCTATTTTGCTATATGGTTGTGAGACATGGACACTATCTAATGACCTGAAACGAAGCCTGGACTCCTTTGGTACTGTGTCTCTTTGGAGAATCCTTGGGTACCGCTGGTTTGACTTTGTGTTGAACAAGCGGCTGCTCACAGTGTCCTAAATGAGGCACAGAACCTGCATTGTGAGGGAGCGTCAGTTATGACACTATGGCAATGTGGTGCAATTCCCCGAGGTTGATCCAGCGCACAGCATCCTCATTGTTGAGAATCTGAGCGGCTGGACCAGGCCAAGGGGATGCCCATGTAACAACTGGCTGCAGCAGCAGATAGATGGTCATTTCTGGGGGTTGGGACTGGACTGCGTGTCCACCTGGGGGTTGCCAACTGGGGGTCTGAGCTTTTTCATCATGTGGTGGGTGCGGCAACGTGCTGTACCAGTGCATGCTCCCCAGCGTGACCTGAACTGACATGACGTAACTTCTACATTCCTTAAGAAACATAAATGCTATTTTTTTGATAAACAGATTTTTAGAAGAGAGATGCGAGAATGATTCCACAGGGCCAGTAATTGGCAATCTGGCATTAGCTGAACTTAAAAGGGATATTTTTAGTTTCTTCAGCTTTGCCTTTTCCCAAAAAGAAAATTGGAAATGTATATATAACCTGTGAAGATTTACCCCCCATACATATATATTTTCTGTTCATAGTAATACCAGTAACCAAAAATATGTTGTAATACACTTATTTGCTTTTATCCTAGCTGTTAGATTATGTACAATATTACCTACCAAAACGCACAAAGCAGTAGTGATAATTTGTTTTGTCAAGTTCCTGTTGTCGGGATCTTTAGCTGTTTCATTTTGACATTTGAATAATTTTCCTTGCTTTGTTTCCTTGAAAATAATAAATGTATTTTTAAGTTGTTCTTGTTATGTCCTTGATGACATCATTCACTATTAGCATTGCACTAGTTTCTAAGGACACCTCGCCACTGGTGAGCAGGAGCATATGTTTCATGTGGAGAAGTGGTGACGCATCTTATTTATTAAGGACAAGTAGCAGTATATAAATAAAAAAAATAAGAAAGGAACTTATAAAGATTTACTAAAGAAGTAAAAAGCAGACCCTAAGAAATGCAAGTTGAAGAGTTTTTTTTACATTTATTTCAAAGTTTATCTGATCGGTTCACCCCCCTCTACCTACCTAATTGGTCACACCTGTCATCTCATGGTTCAGAAGTGATTGTTTGTCCTAAGGGTTTCCCAGCCCTATGGAGAGATGGCTCAACTTCACCTGAATGACAAATGCATACTCTGTTTTGATCTCTGGGTGTTCCTGGGTTTTCATCATCTTACAATGCCTTTAGTGTGTACTCATAACTCTGTCAGCCTTCAAAGTATAATCTGTCAATGACTTTAGTTAGTTTACTAAAGAGTTATTGATCTGACATACCGTACATTTCAAACAGACAAACATATTACATTACATATAGAGTGCTTCTCATGGCACCCAGATTGCTCCGTTTTTATTCTTTATTATGCGTGAAGTACAGGGCATCATTTTCAACTTCAGCTGAAGAAACTTATGAAGTTTTCAGCACTTTTTGGCTTTATTTACTTTCAAGTTTTCTGCTTCTTTTATCCTTAGGAATAAAGAGAATAAAAGCATTAGTTGCTTCTTCCTACGCATTTTAGAACATTAGAACAATTTTCATGAGGGAAGGCCTTTCAGCCCAACAAAGCCAATCAATCCAGCTGCACCCAGCATTTTATCAACTTGTAATCTTAATAGTTGTACTGTAATAACAATAAATTTGTAACTTTTTTCCAATCAGCATGGCTTCTAATTCAAATGTGTATGCAGTTTTCTTTTCTTTCTTTTTTTTTTTTTGTTTGTTTCTTTGATGTAACCTTCCAAATTGTGTTTTTGTATTTTCCCAGAGTGCTGTTCAGCAGTCAACCAAGAGAAAATTACCGGTGTGGTTTGAAGCACCAAAGAACAGTACTGTTGTACATGCTGCAGCTAAAAAGGCCAAAACCAAAAAAGGAATATTTAAATAAAGCAAGTATATTCCAAAAAATCAAGTGTTCACTGGAGACCAGCAATTTAAAGTATTAACAATTATATTTTTTTGTCTGTACATAGCAAAGAAGAACTTAACTTTTTATCAGCCAGTATTAAAATAAAGCCTGAATATGTTAACGCTTGCAATGTTTAATTGTGAGTATTGAGTGATTCCATATTTTCCTCAATTATGTTTTGTGTTTTTATCTTTTTTTTTATTTCTAAGCCTATCCTCATCATCACCAGTTTAACACTCATTTTTCTGGATTACTGTACATAAGTTTAACAATTGTTGTTCAAAAATCAAAACCTGTACTCCAACATTATTTGTTCACCCTAAATGAATTTTGATACTTCAAAGTACAGTTTGAAGGTTTGTCAAGACATTTTTTTCTTTTAGGTGATATGCTTCTACTAGTGTCAAAAAAGAAAACAATTAGCTCTTGAGATTCATGTAACTTTATTGCACTGACTCGTAAACAAAAATAATACCTTTTACAGGGAGACACTGAAAGCAACCATGTTTCCAGCTTTAGAGAGTAAGTAAATCTGATGCTAAAATGCATGGTTCAGGCAGAATATCTTTTTTGGTTTGTTTCTATTACTCCATAATTTTCTATAACTTAAATGCAGAATCTTTCTTAGATTTGGCTTCCCCTTCTCCTGCCGATAGATAGATAGATAGATAGATACAGTAGATAGATACTTTATTAATCCCAAGGGGAAATTCACATACTCCAGCAGCAGCATACTGGTTTTAAAAAAAAAAAAAAAATTAAATTAAAGAGTGATAAAAGTGCAGGTATAACAGACAATAACTTTGTATAATGTTAACGTTTACCTCCCCGGGTGGAACTAAAGAGTCGCATAGTGTGGGGGAGGAACGATCTCCTCAGTCTGTCAGTGGAGCAGGACAGTGACAGCAGTCTGTTGCTGAAGCTGCTCCTCTGTCTGGTGATGATCCTGTTCAGAGAATGCAGTGGATTCTCCATGATTGACAGGAGCCTGCTGAGCACCCGTTGCTCTGCCACAGATGTCAAACTGTCCAGCTCCGTGCCTACAATAGAGCCTGCCTTCCTCACCAGTTTGTCCAGGCGTGAGGTGTCCGTCTTCTTTATGCTGCCTCCCCAGCACACCACCGCGTTGAAGAGGGCACTCGCCACAACCGTCTGATAGAACATCTGCAGCATCTTATTGCAGATGTTGAAGGACGCCAGTCTTCTAAGGAAGTATAGTTGGCTCTGTCTTCTCTTGCACGGAGCATCAGTATTGGCAGTCCAGTCCATTTTATCATCTAGCTGTATTCCCAGGTATTTATAGGTCTGTACCCTCTGTACACAGTCACCTCTGATAATCACGGGGTCCAGAAGGGGCCTGGGTCTTCTAAAATCAACCACCAGCTTCTTGGTTTTGCTGGTGTTCAGGTGTAAGTGGTTTGAGTCGCACCATTTAACAAAGACTTTGATTAGGTTCCCATACTCCTCCTCCTGCCCACTCCTGATGCAGCCCACAATAGCAGTATCATCAGCGAAGTTTTGCACGTGGCAGGACTCCATGTTGTATTGGAAGTCCGATGTACAGTATATAGGCTGAACAGGACTGGAGAAAGTACAGTCCCCTGCGGCGCTCCTGTGTTGCTGACCACAATGTCAGACCTGGAGTTCTCGAGACGCACATACTGAGGTCTGTCTGTAAGACAGTCCACGATCCATGCCACCAGATATGAATCTACTCCAATCTCTGTCAGCTTGTCCCTAAGGAGCAGAGGTTGGATGGTGTTGAAGGTGCTAGAGAAGTTCAAGAACATAATTCTTAGAGCACCACTGCCTTTGTCCAAGTGGGAGAGAGATCGGTGTAGCATGTAGATGATGGCTTCCTCCGCTCCCACTTTCTCCTGGAATGCGAACTGCAGAGAATCAAGGGAGTGGCGGACCTGTGGCCTCAGGTGGTAAAGCAGCAGCCGCTCCATGGTCTTCATCACATGTGACATCAGAGTGACAGGCTGGAAGTCATTCAGCTCACTAGTATGTGATACCTTTGAGACTGGGGTGATGCAAGATGTTTTCCAAAGCCTCGGCACTCTCCACTGTTCCAGGCTCAGGTTGAAGATGAGCTGTAGATGACTCCCCAGCTCCAGCGTACAGGCCTTCAGCAGTCGTGACGATACTCCATCTGGACCCGCTGCTTTGCTGGCACGAAGTCTCCTCAGCTTTCTGCTCACCTATGCTACTGTAAAATGGGGGGTGTATCAGCAGAAGGATGGGTGGAGGGTGCAGTACTCCAAGGTGAGAGTGGGTTAGGGTGGTCAAACCTGTTAAAGAAGTTGTTCATTTGGTTTGCTGTCTCCACGTCTCTCTCAATGGTGGCACCCCGCTTCAAGCTGCAGCCAGTGGTGATATTCATCAACAACATTTATTTATATAACAAATTTTCGTACAAATAACAAATTTTCGTACAAACATTAGCTCATCCCATCCCACACTTTCTTAATGCTGTTATTCTGCAACTTCTGCTCCAGCTTTTTCCTGTACTGCTCCTTTGTCGCCCTGAGCTGGACTCGGAGTTCCTTCCGCAATGTGCTTGAGCTAATCTTCTGTATGAAAAAGAATGTTGGATTGTTTAAAGTGGCATTACCTGATCAAGAGACTTGGTGCTCAGCACCACAGGGCTCCACTACCCCCAAATCCTGTGACATAGAACAGCACATTAGAAATGCAGTTGAGAAAGTATCCATGGCCAAGATTTGAGCTTATGGACGAGAACTTGGTGAGACACAGAAACCACAGTGTTAAATGGGTATTCACAGTCTTGTTTTAACAGAATCTCTGCAAGGAGTCATGGCCAGTAATCAGCACAAAGTGTTAGTCCTGTAAGAAAAACCACAATGCATCACTTAATTGACATGTTTTTCACTGTTAAGGAAATGTGGCTCAATAGTTGACTTTGGTGTGCTCATTTACAAAAGTGGATGTTCTTCATCACCAAAGTGTTCAAAGCGTGGATCAGAGTGGCCTAGTTTTGAGGTTTTCTAAATTTGTCAGATTAACTCTTCCTTAAAAGCTGTATCTCTAAAGGCAGTATATTTTCTGCCACACTCTGGTGTGCACTGGATTGTTCCTTTTCTGAACGATGTTGCTTGAGGTGGGGAGCTTCACAGTAAATTGCCTGTAACAGCCAACCAGAGGATGTTGTATATGATTCAAAATTCAAGAAATCACCACTTTATGGTGTGTGGGCTTCACTAAACGTTTACCCACAGACTTGACGGAGATGTCAAGTTCCTGCAGTGCTAAATTGGGTGTGTGAGAAGGCAGGGGAAAGCCCCCCACACCTCACTTGTGGTTTAAGACCTGCGGTGTTGGTGAGTATGAAAAAGGAGATACACAGAACGAAGTTTGCATAAAGGCAGCGATGGGGGTTTATGAACACAAGTAACACAGAGAAGTCTAAAATAAAAAGTTCAAATAGAAAAGTGAAAAAACAAAGCAATTCTAATGGTTTAAAAAAAGAAACTTGGTGTACAACCTGCCAACATCCTTTGAAGAATAGCTGACTCCTACAAAATACGTTTTTTTAAAAGAAGTGGCAAATCAAATAATAGCCAGGAAATACTTCTAATGTCTTCAATATGACAATTGTGTTTATTGTGAGACTAATGAAGTTTTCATTTTTCAGTTTTTCTCCTCATTATGAGTCTTAAAGGGTAAGTGTTTGGTATCTTTCAAGTTCACGTTATTTCTGTACAATAATGCTATATATGCATTTGCCACATGAAATTTTGCTTTGTATAAATTTAAAAGAATAGCTTGCCTGCTGTGGTACTTTACAATGTAGGGTATGGGGCACGGAGGAAAAGCTTGCCAATGCATCCATTTAATAAGCCAAGTCTGTTCTGTTGTCGAGTATCGATCCACACATTCTGTGTTTCCAACAAAAGAGCTCTGGAAATGATCGTTTTGTGGCATATTCCTGGTACTGTTTTTCTCATTGAAAGGATATGTTTTCTATTCTATTCGTGCAAATTCTTTAAAGAAGACTTTGATATGGCATCTTTAGACTTTCATGGCATTCATTAGGAGTGTTCCATTCTTGGCCTGTGCATGTAGATAAATAACACAGGTCGACGGGCCATTTTCATCAGAGATCATTTTACGTGAGTTTGTTGGGTTTTTCATGTTGATTTCGAGTCTGTAAGTTTTCTCTCGCATGTCTAGTTTTTGTGATGAAGCTTATTATATATCACTTGATATTTGATTTGTTATAATTAGCCTAAGCGTATTAGAAGATTTAACGACAGTTGTCTGTATTTTTATGTTACAGACAGCATTATCTGTGCTTGATTTCAGTTGTTATCATGCCTAGAAGTTGTTAATCATCCAGACAGGTTCTGTTATGTGTGTGGTTCATCGATGACAACAGCACGACGTCACCCAATTTCTGCAGATCTTTAGTAGATACACAAATTGTACTTTAGCTGTCCACTTGATGACCACGATAAATCTTGGGCTCCACATGTCATCTGTAGGAGGACATATTTATAGGTCCGCAGATCAAACTTGGTTTTAAACAAGGGATTGTGGCTTTGTGAAAACTTTCTAGGTAACCTTACATCTCCTGCGTACAAGGAAGGAATTAAGAACTTGCTTGATTCATACAAGAAACTGGGATGTTGCATGTCATTGAAAATACTTTTCTTCCACTCAAATCAAGAGTTGTTTCTAGAAAACCTTGGTATGGTGAGTCAGAAGCAAGTAGAATTTTTCACCACTACATTCAGTTAATGGAGCGTCACTGCCGAGGATTCTGGAATGAGAGAGAGTATGATGGCTGACTAGTGCTAGATGCTGTGCCACGACAATCCAGATACAGTCAAGAAAATTCTACTGTAAGCGGTTTTGAAGAAACACTGGCACGATTCAGTTTATCTGTGCCACAGTGTCTGCCTATTTGACTTTGCACTTCATTGGTACTTATGTTTTTGGAAAAACTACACGCAAATACACTGTAAACTAACATTACTGATAACTTTAAAGTTGACGTGACTGGAAAAGACTGAAAGTGGATATAAAATCGGCTAGAAAAGTGTGTTGTGGTCTCTGATGATTCCCAAAACAGTTTTTTGTTGTCTTGTGTATCCGCCTCGCAAAGGTGCTACTTATTTATGACTTACTAGTGGCAAGATTTTTTTTATTTTTTGGAATACAAAATTTTAACAATGCTTCCCTGCATTGATACACTGTAAGCAGTAGTAATTAAAATATTCATTTCAGAATGGAGGAGGCGCTCATGTAACTAGGAAACACCACACAAACCAATAGGCGTCACTGGCGCTACCTGGATGGACCAATAAACTTCTGCTCGGGCCCTGCAAACTTTCCAGAGACTTCCTGCCCTTTGTCACAGTTAGATTTTTTTTTTTTTTTTGGAACAAACGCCCTTGGAGAAAAAGACACTGCTCCATTATTAATGTATTCAAATGACAGTGAAGCCAAAGGTAACTCCTGCAGTTTGAACTCATTTTAGTTTTAAATTAATTGAACTTAGTTGTTAAATTTTCAAATGCAATTATTTTATACACAAATGTGGAAAACAGCCTGCCCAGTGGGTTTGTTCGGTTGATGCCCTCCATTTCTTCATCAGCAGCCTCACCTTCCACATCTGAGGTATGACATTTATGATGCATTTTTATAAGCAGTTAAAACTTTACTCTTGTTATTTATAAGATACCATTTGCAGCCAAATGTTTTTATTGTAAGTTTGCACCAGTTGTCTAAATAAAATAAAATGAACAGTTTGTTTAAACAGTGTGGTAGTGAATTCTGCTGTTTAAAGAAATAATCCATCCGAAAAATATTTTTTATAAATTACTTACTGCATGTAGTTTGTAGTGATGGGTAAGAAAAACTTTTAATCTTGTGTTTTTGTTGAGAACATACATAATAAAGTTTCTGATATAATGGGGTCCAAACACTGGACAACAACAAACATCAAAATTGTCCAAAAATCTCACATAATCCCCAAATCAAGTCATTCATTCGTATACAGACAATGTGCAAAAGTGTATATTTTTGCTAAATTGTTGTTAAATAAATAACTCTGGAAATTGAAATCAATCTACAACTGATGGGAAGGACAGGGGGAGACAGCTTGGGAGTATGGTATTGCCACAGATTCTCATAGGGCATCACCTCAGCCCTGTTGGGTTCCATGGGTGGTGCCTGGGGGTGCAGAGGGTTTTTGGCAAACTCTACTTCTTCAGGCTTCAACCTCACCCAGAAGTGACATAAAATAAGCTACCTGCCTCAACTCCGAGAGCTAGACTTGGAAGGAGGTAGATCATCACTACTCCACCCATAAGAGGCACACTTAACCAAGCTTGATAAAAATAGAAAAATACAAAGAAAAGCTGAAAAGGGCAAAAATAGTCAAAATGAGTGGCCAAAAGGCCGTCCACAGCAAACAAGTCCCTCAACAATATCTTTAATACAGAGCAAGGAGTCCAAACATCAGACAATACTTGCAGAACACCCACCCACAGAGAACATAAATAATAACAAACAAAATCTATGGAAACAACATACAAATGTGAAGACTAAGATTAGAAACTCAGTGAAAACCAATTAAAGATAATGTACACATAAAGCCACACTGATAAACTACATGTATCGTGTAAAAGTGTTCCTATATTTGTTAGCTGTACATTTTACCCAATTTGAGTAAATAACTTTGACATCTTTCATAAAAAGTCATTTCTAATTCAATTAAACTTCCACCATGGTGTTGTCCCCGGCCGGGACGCCCAGGAGGAGGAGAGGAGGGCTTGTTCCTCCTCCAGACCGAGAGGGGCCGTCCGTCCTGGTTATATTGGGGACCACGGGTAGGGGTTTGTCAGCCCTGTGGGGACCCGTGGTCGCCGGCAGGCGGCTCCCCGATGCCGGTTTACCCCGTGTGGTCTTTTGCAGGGGATGGAGCCCGGCCGGGACGCCTTGGAAGACCGGAGGAGGGCGTGTGCCTCCTCCAGACCGAGAGAGGGCGTCCGTCTTGGTTAGATAGGTGGCCTCGGGTAGGGGTTTGGAAGCCCAGCCCTGTAGGGACCCGTGGCCACCGCCAGGCGGCGCCCCAGTGCCTATTTATCCCGGGAGCCCGGCACTCCCGCCACACCAGGAAGTGCCGGGAAGACGACGGGAGACACGGACGGCTACCGGTGCGCAGCGGCACTTCCGCCACACAGGTGTGGCCAACGTTAAGTGCCGGGAAGCAGCTGGAGCCCATCCGGGTTCCCATAAAAGGGGCCGCCTCCCTCCAGTCAGTAGTGGAAGTCGGGAGGCAGTGTTGACGGAGCTGGAGAGAGGACAGGAGGCGGCCAGGAAGCAAGGCACAGAGACTGTGGGCCCTGGACTTTGGAGGAATCAGTGCCAGGGGCACTGGGGTTTTGTGAGTGCACGTAACTTTGAATAATTGTAAATAGTGAATAAACAGTGTGTGGGTGCAAAATATGTTGTCCGTCTGTCTGTGCCGGGGCCAGCGTTCACAATGGATTTCACTCAATTCTCAATAGCATGATCAGCAGGTATTTCTAGCTTTTGCTTGATCACACTTTGCATTGGGTGTTCTGCACACGTAGGCATGAATGTCAATGGCTGCTTGGACATTCAGGTCTTACAGATCAGAGAGACACAATGGAGGCTTTGTTTTCTTGGTAACATGTCAGACAAACTAGTTTGTGGTTCCGCTACAAATGAGCTAAAACGCTGGAGTTCCTGCAAGGACAACAAAATGCAACAGCCATAAAAATCCTATACTCTCTGCCACTCTGGCTCCCTCCCTGTTGAGACTAGTGCACTGAATGATTCTGTTTTACCCCTCCTGGTATAATTTGCCTCATTTCTTTGAATTTTTGCATGTTTATTTGAAGTGTTTTATTGTTCTTGGGATGCCACTTTGTGTTCTTTATACACTGCAAAAAATGTCAGTAAATTTAACGGTACAAATACCGTAAATAACGAAAGTAAAAGACCTTTTCTGAAAAAAGGAAAGTTACCTTATGTTCTACTGAAAATTACCTGTATATCTTAAACAATAAATTTCATTATTTTTTACATATTTTTTTACCTTCAAAATATGCTAAATACCGTTTATTGATGCATTACAGTTATACTGAAAAAAATCTGTTAATTTTACAGTGTAAAACTGTTAAATAATGAAGGTAAACAACCGTAAAATGTAAAACGGTAAATCACTGTTTCAGTAAAACCGGTTACGATATTTGCATAAGGACACGCCCCTTTTTACAATATTGTTCCTGGTGAACCGCATACCTTTGAATAGTAGGGAGTAAAAAAAAAAAAAAGTTAGCAGACTTATTTTTCCCCACGTGGTGAAGGTTTTTTGAGGTTATGGAAGCTGATTTATGGTGGGTTGTATTCGATAAGTAGGACACCATACACCACAAAAGAAAACTTTACTTCCCCACCAGACAACATGCCGTAACTTCCTCAAACATTAAATTGTTTTCAATGTGTATAATTAAATGGTTCATGCTTGCTATTGGTTGTTGTTACTTAACTGATGCAAACTGTGTACTGGGGTTTGACCCTGCCAATACATATTGTTTATTGATTGTCATATTTATTACACAACATGAACTTCTGTTGGAATTTGTTGCAAAGACCAAATAGTTTTTACTACAAAATTATACTGTAGACCTAAAAATATTGTCACCTTATTTATTACAGTAAAATTATGGCAACCCAGCTGCCAGTTTTTTACCGTAAATTTAACTTTATTTTTTTTTTTTACAGTGTATGGTTGCTGAAATTTTGTGTTTTTCCTTCATGATTAAGCTCAATCACCATACTATGTTCATACAAGATAATGATACCCAGATAATTGTTGTCCAAGCACTGGGCCATGGTTAACTTCACAAAAACAAATTATTACAGAAGGTCATGATAAGAAAAACAAGCTAGTATTGGGAGCCTTGTTTCTTTGCTCTGTAATTCTGACGTTTGGTGTGTTTAGATCCTCTTCATACTTGGTCCGCTGCCTGTTATTTAGACAACATTTTTGATTATGCATTTTTAGCCCTTCCATCTCCTGCTTCTTTTTCTGGACACCTGTTTACCTTTGTTGTTCAGTAGAGATTACAGTTACTCTGCAACAGCCAGCATTAGTAATGAGGTGAGGATTTGAATTTTTTTTGTTCTGGACAATCCTGCCATATTGTAATCTGCTGCAGTGGCATTCTTACTGAACCAATGAAGCTGGATAAAGCCACCATAGTGGCTTTGCTGAAACTGATGTGCTTTGAGAATAGGGATTACAATAGTTTGATTTCCATTTACCTATTGCTGTTGCAAACAACACACCCGCACAGGGCCATCTTAGAACTCGGGGCCAATTATCTTAACAGGCATCTTTGGGACCGTGAAAGGAAAGCCACCACATACATACCACTCTGTGTCAGCCAGTATGTTTTATTTAAAACATTTTGTTGTCTTTTGAACATTATTTTGTGTATTTGCTAATTCTGTGCTTAGTTTTGTTCTCATCATTTATATTTGTAACAGTGTGAAGTTTATTAATTATTTTGTCATTTTGTGTGATGTTAATATAATAGATAGTGGTTATCTGCTCTGTCTTCCATACTTGGAACCTAAGGAGGCACAGCCACCTGAACATACAGCTGCAGTACCCAGCAAGAATGTAAAGGGAATCTCCAGTCACACTGTTGTTTTAGCATTTTTGGACTGCTGCACTTGATTTCTGAGTTATGATTGAAGGCGCTGTTGACTAGTTTGTGCAATTTGTTTTTCTGCCTTGCCTTTGTGCCATTCGTTTTGAATTTTCTGAATAAATGTTAAAATGGAAAATGAATACTGTTTTGTCTTTGGTTTAGAGTTCTTTTCTGTCTTCTGTTCTCAATTTTAGACATTTTCAAGAATTTGAATTTTGAAAAGTCTTAGCACCATTTTTTTGGCTTGTATAGACCTGAAGTCTACCATTTGAGTTTGGGGCTAAACTGCTAAGGGTGAGGCCTATTTTAGTGTCCAGACCTGTAAAAAGGGCGGGCCTGGTTTTTCTTAGTTTTATGGCCTGCACTCCTTTTGAGCTTTGCTGTGGCAGGAATCACAAAACATGAGGAGAATATGAAGACTCCACAAAGACAATGACCAAATGTGGGATCCGAGTTCAGGACACTGAATCTGCTAGACAATGGGTATGCAACCGAACAAAAGCGTGACCAGCATGACACTGCCGTCATCAATGGGTTAATTAATACAGCACACTATACCTAAAAAAATTACATGCCATGTTAAAAAGCAAGTCAGGAATCTACTCATTCAGTATTATGATCTACTACATTTGTCCCCCATTAATGCCACTTTGCTGTCAATAGAAAAGTATTAACAGACTCAACACTGTGATGGATTCTCACTTGCCATTTGAACAGACAGGAGTCATCTGGATATCCTCACCTGCTTTAAGGGGACGGGGATTCTGTGTAAAAGACTGATTGCAAGTGTCATTTTAGGGGCTTGTATTGGTGTTGACTGGATGTTGGGACTTACCTGTATGGCTGCAGATTTATTTGCAGATCCAAGATTGAGAGAACTTTTCAGCATATTTGAAGAAGTTGAACATTAGCAGATGAGCCACACCAGGACCCACCTCTCCAAACAGTGAAAGACTGCTTTAAATCAGTGGTTCTCTACATTCAGACTTGGGACCCTCGGTGGCTCAGAGGAGCTCAACCTTTCAGCGATCCGTGTTGTTTGTCCCTCGCGTCTGCTCTGCTTGTCATACAATTAAGGGAGCAGCAAAGAGAGAGTTAAGCACTATAGCAAAACACAAAGATTTCTATGTTTTTTTTTTTTTTTAAATAAATGACAATCTTACATTACTGTCATGAATGAAGAATCAAGACAAACTTAAGCCCAGCTAATTAAACACTGAAATCCATTTGAGGTAAAATTACCAACTGATGGTAAAACTGAATACAACAAAAGCTTCAGCCACAAGGGGTCCTGTTAAGTTAGTCTTTTATTTTTTTTTTTCTGTCCAATAAATTTTTCCCAGGAGGTTTTATTATTTTTTTCAATATGGAGAGCTCACATTCACTTTTTTCTTTGTGTTGGGGTTTTGGATGTTATTTTATTTTTCAGTTTATCTGTTAACCCACAGCTCTATTTTCTTTTTCTTCTAGGTGCCACCATTTTGGTTACTATGATACAATAGAAGTTCTTAGGGGCCATGGCTCCAGATGTCATGTCATGTGAAGTCATTGGCGAGTGCTGTGACATGCTGGTAACAAAGGAATATTGTGAGTACAAAAAAATAACCAGGAGGTGGCAGCGTGAAGAAACAAATCATCAAAAGAGACAGCTGGGTCACAGCCGACAAGACAGACAATAAGGCTACTTAAATGGAAATCTGAGTCAGAGCCAAAAAAGGAGTTCAAAACCGAAAAAAACAAAACCAGATATTAGGGTCTATTTGATAAATAAGAAACCTACATTAGAATTTGAAGCACACGAGTATTCTCCACTGTGGGATTACATGTTATATGTTCACCACCAAAATTAAATTGGTGGTGATGTCAGAGATACGCTAACTTCATCATGTGATAAATATAACACAAAAACAGAATTGTAACAAAACTTTAATTTACATGAAAATGATAATCACCGGTCCTCCCTGCGTGGAGTTTGCATGTTCTCCCCGTGTCTGCGTGGGTTTCCTCCGGGCGCTCCGGTTTCTACCCACAGTCCAAAGACATGCAGGTTAGGTGGATTGCCGATTCTAAATTGGCCCTAGTGTGTGCTGTGTGTGTCTTGCGGTGGGTTGGCACCCTGCCCAGGATTGGTTCCTGCCTTGTGCCCTGTGTTGGTTGGGATTGGCTCCAGCAGACCCCCATGACCCTGTGTTTGGATTCAGCGGGTTGGATAATGGATGGATGGATGGATGGATGATAATCACCAAAAACAAGTCCACCAAGGCCAAAAATGATAATGTGAACCAGAATACATGGATAAAACAAGGTAGCTAGTACAGTACAGTGATGTATAAACGGGAGCCACAGGTAAATCACTGTCCAACATTGAGAAGATTCACAAAATCTTTCTCACAAGTTTGCTCTTCTGGTAGCAAATGTATAAAGTTTGTCTTTTGTTTAATGTATTAGCATAAATAATAGATTGACTTCATTTTTGGTTTTGACTCCTCACTAGTTTGCTGGTTATGTTTCATCTCCAGGTCCATCCCACTTTGCCGCAAACCTCCTACCAGAGACGGTACAAGTCCTCGGGACTGAGCCAGAGAGCACTGCTTTATTTATGCAGGACTAGTATTAGGCTCAGGTTTGTTATATTTTAAAATTACAGTTTTGCTGTTCTCAGTTAAACTTGGGGAAGGTTTATGTGACAGGCTGCTACTTATTGTATTGTAGTTCAATCTTTATGAAATTAGCTTTCACAGAGAAAGATTTTTATTTAATGACATTAAGTTTTGGTAAAATTCTCAAGTGTCTGATTTTAAGTGTTCAGAACTATTCATGTCTCTACTACATACTAGAGCTCTTCAAGGATTACAGGTACTTATATTAAAATTAATTGAATTCTAAGTGTTTTTATGTTCTATGCAGGGCAATGCTTGGACTCACTGGAAGCTGTGATTTCACTGTGAAGCTTTGAGATTTCAGCTGATTTATGTGCTGCAGTAGGTCCACAATTTGTCCCTTTTGAAGTGCCTGTGTGTGAGAAGGTGAGCCTATGTACACAGCAACTCAAAACCAAATCAGTCAAAATGTAATTTTATTACCATTGTACATGGACAGATGTCTGATTTTGAGTAAAATTGCCCCATAGATGTTTTGTTTTTGACCACATTTGTGATTAACTGCAACATAACCGAAGAAGATATATGACTCTCAAATTTCATTCCATATAATAAAAACTTGATGTGCAACATTTTACTGCTAAAATCACAACCCTATGTGGGGCAAGCACCCGAGATTAACAATGTGGTGGCAGTTAATGTTAATGCAGGTAAACATTACACAGAAGTACGAGTTGTGAGGAGCTCCTATTGGAAAACTGCCATTATAGATCAGTAGAAGAAGCCACTGTATGAAAACTGTTAATAACTTGTGGATTTGTGTGTATATTAACACTCTAAAATTCTAGTTTTAACATAAATATTTTGCATTGTTAAATACTTCAGATTTCCTTCTACATCAAAAATGTGATTTTATCATCCCTTCTACATTTTACCTTTATTTTATGCACATAATGTTATCACATTGTTGCCAGATGACGTAGCCACGTCATGCCACAATGGCGTCATGCGTGTCATATCATGGCAGTGCAAAGTGCCCAGATAACAAAATGATGGTGTCTATAAGCAAATGGCAAGAGTAAAATAAATTTCAAACAAATAATAAAGAGCATGTCAACAAACAGGTGCAGGTTAGTTTAATTCATGACTCTAAGTAGGCCCTGTGATGGTCTCCCATCTTATCTTGACAGCTTTTCCATCCTTGTGTCTAGTGCATGTAGAATAAGCTCATGACACTGAAATGGACCAAACAGTTTGAAAATGAATGGAGACATGAATTAATACTTTTTAAAAAAATATAAAAATACATATTGAAATAGACTGTACAAGAAATAGATCCCAGCATGTTTTAGCATTTAAGCGAATTATCAACACAAAATTCTGCAGGCATATGGCAAGAAGAAGGTGGTCTTTTACAATTACAGTATCAAAAATTAAGTTGAAAAACATTGTTATAAATGTCAGCATTCCCACTGTCTTTCAGGGCAGCCTGAAGTATCCGCCGAAGGTCTTGGTTGCCAGATTTATTCCTCCACACCTGCAGCATTTCCAAGATCTATGCAAAGAAATAAGCAAATGTTAATCCTTCTAGGAATTACGAACAAAGATATCAGTGAATTGAGTAAATTGTGTATTGCTGTTAATTTCCTTTGCAAACTTTTTAAACTACTGAGTCAAACAGCAAGACAAGCCAAATGTGGCCACTTTCTAAGCCTGGTTGTGTTTTCTTCAAGAGAATAAGATATTTCTTTACTTTTGGAATTGACAGTCTACTGCATTTCAAGTTTGACATAGAAAATTTCTCTCTTGTCATCTCCTTGGTCTTGCTGGTGTTAAGATGTAAGTGGTTTGAGTCGCACCATTTAACAAAGTCTTTGATTAGCTTCCTGTACTCCTCCTCCTGCCCACTCCTGATGCAGCCCATAATAACAGTGTCATCAGCGAACTTTTGCACGTGGTATATACTAATAATATACTATATATATATATATATATATATATATATATATATATATATATATATATATAATATACTAGGTACATGGTAGTCACCATGACTGCCTATCTAAGGAGCTGCCCACATGGAAACTACCTGTTCCTGCATTTGCCCACTGCTGAATGGGCACCCGAGCTGCAGACTATTGTGTACGTCTAACACGTTCACTACGATTTATCATATTTTACACACCAACTTCACAGAGAAAGTGCTAGATAAGTTACTTGTTAAGATCACTTCGTGGCAAGAACAAAGTCAGACAAACAAAGACAGTAGTGAATGTCACTGTTCTCCATAATCTGTCATGTCAGCTTTGTTATTATGAAGAAAATGTCTGAAGATATAATATGTTCAATCTTTAAGTACACATCCAATCGTAGGTCTCTCTTTTATTTGACTTGAAAGCTGAAAATTCTCCACAATCACAATATCAATATTTTACTAAGAGACCCAGTCAGTACAGGGGGACTCAGGTCTCAGATAGCTTCGGAGGCCACTAAACAAGAGCAAGCAGGAATAAAACATATTAAAAGGGATGTCTCACCATGCTAAGCAGAAGACCCCAGTATAGTGTGCAACATTTAAGAGTCATTAAATTATACAAGAAATCTTTAGAGAAATGTAATCCTAATAATATTAACCACTTCATCTCACTAAAGTTTTTCCCCAGAAGGTGAAGCGTACATTAATTGTAACCCAGTCTTATTGTACTATGAATTATCTTAAAATACACTCTGAGCTCAGGTGAACCACTCCACAATCAAGTGTTTTCTTTCTGAACCATTTTGTCTTCTGTATTCATTTGCAGTGTTAGCTCTTGTCTGGCAGTTATTTCCTGGAAGATTAAAGCAGGCTGTACCTGGGGTTGTAGTTCTGCATGTTTGTTCTCAAACTGCTTGCTGTCCTTCTCTAAAAATCCAAGGTGATTAGCCAGAAGTCTCCAGTCTCTTCTGTTCCTGGCTATCTCTGTAGCAATTTTATACAGCTGTTGATCTGTTATTTTCCTGTGGTCTTGGATAACAGCTGTCTGTAAAAAGAGACCAATCATGATAACATATATATATACTTTATATATTAAAAAAGAAAAAAAAAGCTAAATATCTTACAGTTAAGCTTCAGAACTTGAATAGAATGCAGAAGGGCCCAATTACCATCTTTTGTTAAATTGTAATTTCTATATTTATTAATTAGAAACTCTTTAAAGTTGTAGTATAGAAGGATTAAGAAAATACTGAAGCCTGTTGGAATGGGGTTACCAAAGACTTTGAACTAAGGATAAAAAACAGAAAATGAAATGAATTAGCAAACTGTTAGTAGATAAGGACACTATTATCAAAGGTAAATAAATACTGAAGAGATTCCTTCAAGCTATTTACACCTTTTTTGCACTTTATAAGGCTATTACTGAAGAGTGTAAATTTATTGACATTGTTAAACGCTTCAGAGATATTTCTTTGTGCTCATGGGAATTCTGGCCACCAAAGACATACGTTGTGAGCAGTGAACATATTTAACAAGTGCCTTAAAGAAATTTCCATGGTATTGTGCCCAGTAAAACATTAGTTATACAGTATTTATTTTATAATAAAACACTTAGGTTTGCGTGTGTGTCCAGTCCCTCTGAGCAATCTGATTGGTCCTTTTGCCTTTGGTGCCATGACTAAAAGAAAAAGTACGAGTGTGAGGCACATGTGGAGGAGTAAAGGTGTAGGAGGCATGCTGAGAGTCACCTTTAAAGACAGGAAGTATAAAAATGTGACAGGAGAGGAGGAAGGCTCCTCAAAATGAGTTAGAGAAGCTGGCTCTATGGGGGTGCACGTGAGAGAAGGAGCATCGGTCAACCCGATGTGAACCCTTTAGAATTCTCTATATTTCTGCATAAATATGACCTAAAACATCATTAGATTTTCACTCAAGTCCTAAAAGTAGATAAAGAGAAACCAGTTAAACAAATGAGACAAAAATATTATACTTGGTCATTTATTTATTAAGGAAAATGATCAAATATTACATATTTGTGAGTGGCAAAAGTATGTGAACCTTTGCTTTCAGTATCTGGTGTGACCCCTCCTTTGCAGCAATAACTGCAACTAAACGTTTCCGGTAACTTTTGATCACTCCTGCACAAATTGGAATTTTAGCCCATTCCTCCGTACAGAACAGCTTCAACTCTGGGATGTTGGTGGGTTTCCTCACATTAACTGCTCGCTTCAGGTCCTTCCACAACATTTCGATTGGATTAAGGTCAGGATTTTGACTTGGCCATTCCAAAACATTAACTTTATTCTTCTTTAACCATTCTTTGGTAGAACGACTTGTGTGCTTAGGGTCGTTGTCCTGCTGCATGACCCACCTTCTCTTGAGACTCAGTTCATGGCCAGATGTCCTGACATTTTCCTTTAGAATTCTCTGATATAATTCAGAATTCATTGTTCCATCAATGGAGGCAAGCTGTCCTGGCCCAGATGCAGCAAAACAGGCCTAAACTATGATACTACCACCACCATGTTTCACAGATGGGATAAGGTTCTTATGCTGGAATGCAGTGTTTTCCCTTCTCCAAACATAACGCTTTTCATTTAAACCAAAAAGTTCTATTTTGGTCTCATCTGTCCACAAAACATTCTTCCAATAGCCTTCTGGTTTGTCCATGTGATCTTTAGCAAACTGCAGACGAGCAGCAATGTTTTTTTTTGGAGAGCAGTGGCTTTCTCCTTGCAACCCTGCCATACACACCATTGTTGTTCAGTGTTCTCCTGATGGTGGACTCATGAACATGAACATTAGCCAATGTGAGAGAGGCCTTCAGCTGCTTAGAAGTTACCCTGGGGTCCTTTGTGACCTCGCTGACTATTGCACGCCTTGCTCTTGGAGTGATCTTTGTTGGTTGACCACTCCTGGGGAGGGTAACAATGGTCTTGAATTTCCTCCATTTGTACACAATCTGTCTGACTGTGGACTGTTGGAGTCCAAACTCTTTAGAGATGGTTTTGTAACCTTTTCCAGCCTGATGAGCATCAACAACTCTTTTTCTGAGGTCCTTAGGAATCTCCTTTGTTCATACCATGATACACTTCCACAAACATGTGTGTTGTGAAGAGCAGATTTTGATACATAGATCCTGGTTCTTTAACTAACACAGGGTGCCCACTCACACCTGACTGTCATCCCATTGATTGAAAACACCTGACTCGAATTTCACCTTCAAACTAACTGCTAATCCTAGAGGTTCACATACTTTTGCCACTCACAAATATGTAATATTCGATCATTTTCCTCAATAAATAAATCACCAAGTATAATATTTTTTGTCTCATTTGTTTAACTGGTTTCACTTTATCTACTTTTAGGACTTGAGTGAAAATCTGATGATGTTTTAGGTCATATTTATGCAGAAATATAGAAAATTCTAAAGGGTTCACAAACTTTCAAGCACAACTGTATACACAGATGCAAAAGAAAATTAATACAGTCAAACAAAAAAAAAATGCAGAGCCAAACCGTCCTTGCTCTACTGGCTACGAGATATTGGAGTGTCTAGGAGTGGGGTTGGGGAAGATATCAAGTATGGCAGATAAAAATTCCAAGCAAAACGGAAGAGACAGAGAGGTTTAAAAAGAAAGTGAATAAACTGCAGTCGTGTTTAGGCTATTTCACAGCATATGCTGCTGCCTGTAAACAGAATTAAAATTTCATTTCTATAGCAAAAATTAAAGATAATTCTTTTTAAATTTTCAAGCGGAGAAAAACGCTAGTTTTAGTCTGAGTCATTTATATTATCTTAATTGTGTGTTCTATGAGGATGGGCACATTTTTATTTGAATTTACAAAGTACACATAGCGTAATGATTCCCATAGTGGTGCAGTGGTTAGCACTACTACTTCAAAGCTCCAGAGATCAAATTTTTTAGCCTGGCCTCTGTCTATGCGGAGTTTACATTTTCCAGATGTGTTCATATGGACTTTTTATGGGTATGCATGGGTTTCTCCGAATCTTTTAAATGATAATTCTCAGTTAAAGTGTTGGAGTTTTTTGGAGTGCATGCAGCCATGCAACAATGTCCAATCCAGGGTAAACTTTTGTCTTGTGCTCAGTGGTGCCAAGATGGACTTTGGGTCCCTACAATACTATAATGAATGAAACAGTTTAGTTGCTCTACTGATTTTATTTAATTACAGTGCTAATGGAGTCAAACCTTTGAAGGGAAGCAAAAATGTTTAAACATAACTTTTAGCACATTTACTCAAGTCTGAATTTTATTCAGGCCCGTCTGCGGAGATTCCACTGACTCTAGGGAATCTGACAGACCATCTAATTTAGTATCATCTGCAAATTTCACATCTTGTTAGTTATATTTTTGTATAAATTATTTAGATAAATTGAAATGTGCAAGAACACCAGCATTGATTTCTGCTGAATGCTATTCATGAAATCATCTTAGCACAGAACTGTCACACTATAAACTGTTGCTGTTTGATGCAACTTTGCAGATCTCAGCAATGCACACCCTTCTATTCACTTACAGAATAGTGTCTGGTGATTATTTAATAGTCGAGACAGATATCTGCTGTACGCTCTGCTGAAATTGGTTTTTGCTGCTTTACATGTACTCTGTTCAAAATTAATAACAGTGCCTCCCTGATTAAACCAGTGCTGTCTGTTTACACATGTGTGTGGAATTGTTCTCTTCTGCCTTTTCTTTTAAAATAAGTTGAAATAATTTACTTATTATAAAATTAGCTTCCAGTACTACAGGGTTTTTGACTTGTTTGTAGTGATCTCTTATGAATTGATGAAAAGGGCTTTACATATGTAATTAGTAGCTTGTTTGGAGTCTATAGGGAAAATGCTGTCAAGTACTGACAATGTTTTAACTTTAATAGTAGGTCTACATCTTTCATAATGATTTCTAAATTGTTTAAAATTGCAAAGCTTGCTTAATTTAATTGATAGCGTTAAGGAGCTGGATTCTGTCCTGGCAGCACTGAGACCAGGCAGAACCAACCCCGGATAAGGCACCAGTCCAATGCAGTGCCTCTGTGCACTGGCACCCACATTCATTTAAGGTCATTTTTTATAATTAGCAATGACCCGAACAAACACACAAACACACACACACACACACAACAACAGTGCTAACCACTCAGTCATGTTGATACTCCTAAATTTTTCAATGCTATTCTGTGAAGCAGCAATTTCAGTAAACTGATGGATAAATGTGTTGTATTTTTATATAGTAACCTTCGCTGATATGGTTATATTCCATATATGTTGGTGGGAAACATCAACAATATGATAAACTGTTATTGTAGTAACAATTGGTACTATTTGTTTAGTAATTAAAAAGCAGGGTGTGTAGCAGATGGTGAAAAATAACCTGTAGTAAATACCTTGTTGTAAATAGTTAGTTTGTCCTAGAAAAAACATTTTACTTAATGTTAGATGGCATATGTAACATTACATTAAAGGTTCACCCCACAATGTTCCTATTGCTGACAAAATAAAATATGAAACTATATATACCCAACCAAAGAAATGGGGAAAAGAAAAAGCATGTGCTTTGTACACCTTTAATTGAGGTGATTTGTAAAAACATTTTTAATAACATAGTAAGTATCCACATCCACAATGCTGCAATCTGACAGGTGATGGTCTCTGCTCACCATCATCAATGCCACCCTGCCCGAAAAAGGAAGTCGCTTAGTGTCAGGTAAAAACCTAAAGGACTCCAGTAGTGGATAACAGATTTACTGATATCTTCTATAGTTCATTAAAAAGCTCTGAATTTTGTAATTATAATGATGATGTGTTACTTCCTGTGCCTTCAACAATTCCTTGTTTTAAGAATTTTAACCGTATTTTTAAGTCTAACTAAGTGCAGTATTTTTTTTTACTTTTTTTTCTCCAGTGTTTCAGTGCTTTGCCCTGGCATCACAGGTTTGACTGCTAGTGTCCATACCAGTACAAGTGGAATACACCCATGGGCTGAGAACTTTCTGTTACTTTTGGGTGCAGCAGCCAAGCTTCACACTGCTGGTCAGATAAGAATTGCCACCTTCAGAGTTTCCAGCAAATGAAGGAAAGCATTTTTAATGGATTGATAGTTGCTGCTGAAAAATTAAGTATTTTCTTTTGTTTGATGATGTATAAGTTATTTTGCATATTTCAGATAACTTTTTGGTTATAGTAGTTGCTTTAACACTAGAATTACCAAAGCCTACGAAAAAACTCGTAAACCTGGCCCACCTTAAATCCATTCGCACCTCTCCGTCAGCGTCTTTTATGTTGTAAATGTGTTGATAAGCACAAGCAGCCTGCTATCATATCCCCTGTTCGCTGCGGGAAGGGAAATAGCTCTCCCAGCTCAAGCCTTGTTTATCTGGGAGTGAGGTATCGGGAGCTGTATAGGGTAAAAAATATATTGTTATTTGGAACACACGCATTTCATGTGTGTTCCGTGTCTACAAAGATCTGTGTAAGTGTAGCATGACAGAAATGTTGAACACATACCTAAACGACAAACTTTTTTCATGTTTCAGTGCTAATGACAAAATTTGACACAAAGTGTTTAATGTGTAAAGACTGAAGTCCAAATATCAAATAGGCACTTTCACAAAAGGTACAAGTATAACAAAACAAGTGCACTTTTATTCAAGACTATAACCGAAGAAAAAAATAAAATCGGGTTAGTGTACTTGTTGTCACGGCTGCTTTTGTAGTAAAGCGGTAAGAACTGCTGACTCATAATCGAGACGTTGTGGGTTTGAGCCTTGCCATGTCCTAAAATAAACGTTTTGAGTAGTGAGCTGCTCTTATTGTTACTATTATACAATAAAAACATATATTTGATTCGAGTCTGTAACAGTTGGTGTAAATGTATGGTACTTGTAAAGGTTAGTGTTTTTTTTTTTCCAGTTTTATTCTCTCAGTCGTGTTCACGCTCCCCCTGATCTGACACTGCTGTTTTCAAAAAAAGATGTGCTATAACAGAAGTGAACTCAGAGAACAGAAGCCCTCCCAACAAGAAACGTCCACTCACATATAAGAACAACACAGCTGCACCAGGCATAAAGGCGAAAGATGGCACCATTTGGATGCAGCAAGAAAGAGGTCCTGGGTCATCCTGCCAATCAGTCTGCCCCACACCTGTCTTCAACGAAACAGCATGGCTTACAGAGCATACCAAGGTATCATGCAAAGTCCAGTTTGTGATTATGTTTTGTGATGGTCTTTATATCAAAACATTTATATGTTACTTATATAAAAGCCAGATTGAATGTTGTTTACCTTGATTTATTTACGTATCTTACTACAGCGTAAAGTCACAAGTAAACTGCAGAGCTTCCTGTGTTTGATCGACACTGACATGCTGACAAAGTACATGTGTAATGAAGTGACTTTAGCTGTAGGTGGAAGCTCCTGTCGCACCCTACACAACTGTGTTTGATCTTATTCGGGAAAAGATCCCAGTTGCCCTAAAGGAGAAAGACTTTCCAAGACTAAGGTCAAAAAGCTTATGAAACCGTTTCTGGACAAAGGCAGAACTGTAACAACAGTTGTGTGGAGCTTTCACTTTCAGCTAAAGTCATTTGTTCCTCATGAAATGCATGTGTTCCAAATAATGATATATTATTAACCCTATACAGCTCTAGGCACCTACTTCCAGATAAATAAGGCTTGAGCTAAGATAGCTTTTTGCCCTTCCTGCAGCAGTGGGGGGATATGATAGCAGGCTGCTTGCTACTTGTGCTTATCGACACATTTATAGCTCAAAAGATGCTGTGTTAATGTGCCATAATACTGGTGTTTGTTACACTGGGTAAAATATATCAACATCTTTAGAAAAGCATTTAAAGTTATAATATTTAATGCTTTTCACCAGTAGAAAACTATCATTATATACTGCATGGATAGGATTATTGTCACATATAAATTAAGTGACTGCATATACAGTACTGTATGTTTACAGAGAAACTAAGGAAAAGATTACTTTATGTCCTATTAGTACAAAAATGAAATAAAATTGAAGTTTCTTCTAGTGATCACTGATGCAGCAATAGCAGTAGTACTGTCATATGCAGTGTGGTAATTGAAGAAAAGAATACCTCTCTTTATTAAATATTTTGTAGCTTTTCATATGCACAGACTTAAGATGAACAATCTGTGTAGTACTGTTTTCATTCATTCATTTAGGATTTTCAGTGCTGCATCATATAGAATCCATGTGGCACACTATCACACTCTAATGCTGATTTAGCAGCATTATTTCATTTACAATAATTACTATACTTAGCAAGCATATTTCATTCCTTTGAGCACCTCAAAAATTAAAAATAAATAAATAAAACCCCTACATGTCCGAAGCTATACAATACCGCTTTATGGTTACAATTAAAAATAAACCAGCAGTATGTGAACCTCATACATAAAACTAGTTAATTTAATTCAATTTATCAACATACAACTTGCTGGGGAGTTTTCAGCTCATTTTCTTCAGCGACTTCATGGGGTATGACTGGAAAGTGTAATACATTCTTCAGTGTCCCCCATCGTAACTTGTTCATCCATGTCATGAACTGATCTTCATCAATATATCCTATGAAAAAAACCATAAAGGTCAACCAAAATCCCAGGAATGAGACAAACAGTTTAACAAGTTATGTTCAATTTAATATACAGTGAATTATTTAATAGAATACAATATTTATTTCAGATGGACAAGGCTGTTTAATTCATTAAACAAAAAAATATAAACTTTTAATTGACTTAATTAATGCACATGGTAAATATGAACCAGGACTGGTTGTAAGGTATATTCTCATTAAAATACTTTCTTAAATATTAATTAGAAATGACAAAAAGCTGAGAGAATATCCATCCTTCATCTTGTAAAAATGTAAATTGTTTTTGTTAATAGATACAATCTTAATCTCAGGAAATATTATCCCACTATAATATTACATCAAAGTATTTTAGTTTGAAAATTTCTTACTATTACAGAATAAATACACATTAAACAATATTATCTTATTTTTTTTTTATATAACACTGCATTAGAAAAATATTAATTACAAAAGCAAGTCACCTTGTTTTTTTGTATCAATTTCTTGCATTATGAGATTACATAGTTGCTGCGTTTCCTCTAGGCTCTCATGTGGATAAAGTATTTGCAGGATATTTTCTAACATTTCTCTGCTAAGAGAGCTTGATGTTAATATGCGATATAATCCTGTGAGTAAAGAAAACAAGTACAGTTTAATAAAACTTCCCTTTAACATTTTTACAAACATTGTTTTTGGCTGATTACAAAACGGATAAGATTTTAATGGTCCAGACTCACTGCTTGAATAGTTATTTCCAAATTTTACCATGCAGGAGGCCATACTTACTGCAAAAATGTAAAACAAACAGAAGTAGAAACAGTTCTATACAGACTGTAATAAAACCTTTAAATATGCCAGATTCAATTTTGTTGAAAAAAGTAACTATTATAGAGCTCTCTTTTAATGGATATAAATAGTCAATTTTTATTTAAAGTATGTAGGATTGTGCTTTAGTAAGTTGCTGACTAAATCAAATAAAATTTCCACTTACAGACAATAAAGGTAAACTGAACGAAAGTAGTCTTTGCAGTATGAAATTTTAATGCACAGACAACAATGTTAATGTGAAAGAAAAATTCAATTAGTCAAGAATTTTTGACAGGATAATCAGAAATATAACCTAAATGCCTTAATGACCCACATTATTTTTTCCCTATGAAGGGTAACCTAGACTAGTGTGAATAGTTACACGTAATGGAAGGAGAGTGGACCAGTTTACAGTCCATTCATACTTAAAGTAGCATTATTGTTCTTTTGACAAATTAAACTAACATCAGACCAAGGGAGAGGGTTGGATGCAATGCCAGTTTAGTGGTGGACATAGGCAGGAAAACCAATGACAAATCTTGGATGCCACAAACCGCACACTACACACTGACTATACTGTAAGGTCGATGACATTATGCACTATAACTTCTGTCTGCTACTTGATAGCAACAGCAGGCTAGTAGAGACTGATTCATTCCTGAAAACCCCTAGGTATCACAAATACATAATTAACATTAAAAGGATAAAATTTGTAAGCATTCCCTGATCCCAAAAATCACCACAGTTTTTTTTTCAAATAACACTAAACTACATTCATTAAAATGACACAATTACTCAATAATATTGGTCATCAAAACAAACCCTAATAAAACATTTTATCCTTATTAATTACAGTTTAATAAAGAGGGTTACCTTTTCTCTTTATACTCTTTTGTTCAGTAAACAACACATACACACAATGCTAGGTGCTTATATGTAAAGAAGTTTGAGAATCATTCCACATTCAGTATTCTTAACAGCGAAAAGGTAATTAAATGATCATCTTCATACACCCAACATTTTTATAAAGTTTAACTTGGGGGGAGCCATTACTTGTGTCTTTCTCTGGTCTCCTCTTCTTCTCCAGGGTGAGAGATCTTATTTTCACCCCACTCCCAGCTCTGAACTCTAGGACTAAAGAAGCTAATTGTCCAAGACACAGAAAGGATGAAGGGAATGTGTAAATATTGGATAATTAGGACAGAAAAAGGGTGAAAAGACGTTTAAAAGAATGCTATAAATTGACTGAACTAAACCACATTTTTGCAATACAAAACAGACTACTATGTTGAATGTTCATAAACACTGTATTATTAAAAGTCATGCTGGTAATATTTTTATTGATACAATATTCCTACGATGGACTGGTACCCTGCCTAGGGAATGTTTTAGCCATGCACTTCTAGGATAGCCTTGTGTTCTCTTGAGTTTATAGGATACTGGATTTACTGGGTCATAAAAATGGATGTTATACTTAATTCTAAAAGTTATTAAGAAAGGCTGCACATTATGGAGGTAATCTATTAACAACTACAAATTAAACAGTGCAATAATCTTAGTACAGTAAATGGTAAATAGCACATGAGGAGTACGACTGCAGGATGAAAGTAAATTCATTTTTTCATTATTATATAAAAATATTTTTAACAACAAAATACACTTGAAATATGATTATGTAATAATAATTGAAATATTGTGGGGTTGTGTGGTGCAAGTGTTAACTCCCTTTAGCAGTTTTGTTCTTTTTATTTTTATGCTTGCTTGTGTTCTACTTCTGCATAACTACTGAAATACCTGAACGCTGACAGCTAAAACTTGGCAAAATTGCACATCATTTGGAAGTCTGCACCTTGTATTTATGGTTTTCTTTGTAATGTACACAGCTTGTCTACAACTGTCCAGGAGGGCCAGATCTTTAATTTTTTAAATAATAGATGCTTATATTGTTATTATATTTTGCTCAGAAAAACATGAACTGAATTTACAGCACACTTACAGGGGCAATTAACATCAAATTATCTTCCCTTCCTGAATTGTACCAAAAATGTATCTTCTTAAAACTTCTGTTTTGACGGTTTGCCTTGATTTGCTGTGTTGATTATTTTTATCATTTAGGAACAGAGATGTGTAAAAAGATCAGAAACTTTGCACAAAGTCATCCATCAGACAGACTGCCTGCTTATCACTTGGAAACAGAGATGTGTTGGAAGATCAGAAGCTTGGACAGCCAACCAATCAAAGGTGTGTAATATCACATGTCACAAAGCCCCATGTGGAATTTTAACATATATATGGCTTGTCCAAGGGACCAGGAGGGAAAGTGTGAAGGTGAAATCAGTAGAGGAGACCTGGATACGTGTGACTGTTTCATCTGAACGTCAGTGAAAGCATTTTATAAATAACACTGATTGCTAAATCAAAAGCTTCCCAGGGCAACATCTACTGCTTGACATTTTCGTTAAGCTTTATCTAAAGATTATATTCAGACTCTTAATATCAGTTTTACATTGGAACCTCTAGATACGATCACCTCTGTATACGAGAAATTCAAGATAAGAGGAAAGTATGAGCGAAAAATTCGGATCTAAATACGAGCATTGGCTCGCAAGAACGAGCCACGAGCCAGGCTGTGGTTATGAGTGACGCGTTTCCCGATCCGCCTCCACATGGGGATTCACTCAAGCTGACGCTGCCAGCCCGTCAGCTCACTGAGTGTTCCTTGTTCTCCCGTAGCGTGAGGATCTACGCGTTTGTGCTCTTATGATTTCATTGTTTTGCTGTAGCAGTTTGCTGTATAAGCATATCCAAAAATATCGCGGACATGCAGACGGAGAATAGGAGACGATTGCCCTCAAGAGGAGAGAGAGAGGTGCGCGCACGAGTGAGTGAGAGAGACAAGGAGAGAGAGACGCGCGTGTAAGTGAGAGAGAGAGAGATGCGCACGAGAGAAGAAGCATCAGCTCAGTTATGCTTACATGACGCTCAGCAGACAAAGTGTATCCATACTACTTGTATTGCAAGACATCGCTCGTTTTATCAAGTCAAAATTAATTAAGAAATTTAGCTCGTCTTGCAAAACACTCAAGTTACTTGCAAACCGAAGTTCCACTTGTATATATTATTTATCAGTGTTATTTGTTAGGAAAATTGATTTTTATGTTGATATTTTTGGGGGTGCGGAACGGATTAACTGGATTTCCATTATTTTCAATGGGGAAGTTTGTTCTAGATACGAGAAATTTGCTATACAAGCTCAGTGCTGGAACGAATTAAACTCGTATCTCGAGGTTCCACTGTATTTTCTTTCATATCTTGTTCTATTTGGCTTTATTATTCGTTAATAAATACCACTTTGCTTTTACATTTTCTATACTTTGTTCTTGCATCTAGAGTTACTGAAATAATAAATTGAAAATGAAAACACCTGTGTCAGGAGATTGTAGTGTTACTTGCTTACAGTGTAATTAAGGCTAGAGGTCGCTCTTCAAAAGAAAGACAAATGCGGTAAAACCAGAGCATATTGTTCGGCTGGTAAGTGGCATATAACCAAAAGACCTGCATTTTTAATGTTTGTCAATGCTGATAATAGTAAGGTCTTAAATAGAGACTCCTATAAAATATTGTGTGATGCATTACCATTGTCTAAATTAGGATATCTATGTATGATTGTGAAGGGGTTCTAAGTATAATATTGTAGGGTGACTGACAATTAGGCTTTCACGTGAGCTTTTGTCTGTAGGATCCCTAATGTGTGTTAATTTTAAGGTGCAAGAGTAGACCAACCCAGTAGCAAACCGAACCCATAAAAATACAGACACTTAATTTTATTTGACTGTTTGGCAGCTTTCAGTTCCACCACATGTTAGTAGATGCTGCTATATAAAGATAACTTTTTGTTGATGCTGAAAGTGTTTGGCATGAATTTATCTAGTTACTGATCGTGAGATGAAGGGACAAACCAAGGACTGTCTATTCCCACCACATGTGGAGAAGCATAAGAAATCAGCAGTATACAGAATGCTGTATATGCTTCTGAAGAAGTGCAGCATCTTATAGAACTTGTATAGTGAATAGCACTTGTCTTAGTTTATAGTACATGTTGAAACCAAACTAACAACTTGGTTGTTAGTTTTTAACAGTGAAGAAGCACAGACTGTCTACTAATAAGAGGAAGTAAACCTTGATGATAGATATTAACAGTTCAGAAGTTAAATGTACAAACCTCGTAAAGTACATGTTTCTTTGTCCTGACCCCCAGCAGTCCCATGCTGCCACCAATGTTGGGTGTATGTATTTCACACTTCATCCATTTTTTTTATTATTCATAATCAACAATATAAGGCAGGATCAATGACTTGCCCTCTGTTTGTAGTACTGCATCCATAATCCTATCAAGTTCAGTGATGTTCTGTGAAAAGATACCTGCACAAATGTGGTTCACCCAAAAAGAGGTTTGTTTTATGATGTTATTATAGCCACACACATAAAGGACCAAATATGTGGTTTTTATATCAGAAAATTTGATGTGCTCAGTAATGATAAAATACAGCAAAACTGTATTATATATACACAAAATAACTCTATTAAGATTCTGTAATTCTTCTCAACACGAATGGTTGCATGATACAGAAAGTGATGCCAAAGCGGACATTTGTGCCATACAATGCTTGGAATGTCAGATGTTCTGATTCAATCTGAAATGCCAGTCTCTTTGCCAATAAATCTATTTCTTCGCAAAACAAAATAAATAATTTAGCACAATTTAACTTAAGCACACTGATTGTCAAGTTCAACACAGTGATGCAGCAGTTAGTCACGCTGCTTCAGGGCTGAAAAGCCCTGGGTTCAGACTTTCATCCACCCCAAAAACGTGTGTTAGGTTGACTGGCAATTCTAAGATGGTTGTATATGAATATGTGCGTTAGTGTGTCTCAGGCTCATGTCCCTGTTAAACTAACATGGATTAAATAAGTTTAAAAATGAGTGAATAGATGGATATAGGCAATCAATGTTATAATATAGTTTGTGTTCTTTTATTTTGTTTGATGTTTACCTTGAAGTTTCACCTCTGTGGTTGAGTTGCTAAGCCAAGAAACAGCACTGCAGTAGGTCTGAAACGTCAGAAGACCATCATTCCTGTACGGCAATTGTTTTAGCAACTACATAAAAGACCAAACACAAAGATAGCACTATTATAAAAAAGTACTCCAAGAGAAGTGATTAATTACCTAAAATAGCATTAACTATGTCCTGCTTTGCATCCAGTGCTTGCTAAGGTAGGCTCCAGCTTTCCTACGATTCTGCCCAGGATAAGCAGGTTGGAAAATGGTTGGAACATTACCTATGCAGTCTACAATGCAGGTGGCTTCATCTAATTTTAAGAAATTTCTTATAATAAACAGTACCTATTAATTTTCATTTAATCGTACCCCTAACTGATTGATGAAACAAATTCATTTAAATAAACTGATTAATACTAGAGGGGATAAGTTACTATCTTTAACAGTTAAGCTGTTCAATTAGGCAGCAGGTACACCACAAATCTTACAGTGAATATCAAATTAGCCAGAGAAAAAACACAACTTTTAAAGACCAAAAAAATCAGCTTATTATTTACCATTTACCAGTACTGTTCTACAAGAGAAAGTATAAATAATGAATGAATTCATTCAGAAGGGCTCTGAGTTTTTTTTTATTATATTTAATAATTGTACATGCAATATTGATATATATTTTAGCTTGGAATACTAATGCAAAACAACCCAGCATGACTGGAGCAAAGAAGATTTTGGATCTGGCATCAGAAAAGAAGCTTGAAGAAAACCCTGATGCAGCTTAGTGCAACTCTCTGAAATGAAATAGGTAGAATTTTTGTCAAAACCTCTGACTTCTAAAATTCTAATTTATAAATTCAAGGCAAATATGAACACTTTACAAATGCAGTCTCAGGAATCTGTTAAGGAAATTTACAGTTTTTCTTGGCTCTCTTAAAGTCCCTTGCATCCCAGAATTTAAATGTGCTGGGATTTGCACTCACAACATGGTAAAGAACCTTGAATTGCTAGGCTCAAACTCAACTACACAAAATAAGATTAAAATAACGTTCTACACTATAGGACTTTTGCATTGTGAGATTCCCACAAGCAGGAGGAAAACATTCTATCCATTTCAGCGATTATTTTTTTTTTTCAGAAGTGCTGGAAGAAACCCTCCATAATAATCCTGAGAGACTGAGCACACTGATCTCTAACTATAAAGCAGAGCTTTGGCGGAAGATTAATTCTATTAATTGTATTCTTTATTACCAATACAAAGAAAGCTATCTTTTCTGTACTTCAAAGAATAGACAACCAATATCTACTAACTAAATACTTCCTGTTCTCAGAAGAGAATTAGCATGCAAAACAGGAAAATTAATTCAAAGATAAAAATAGATACAATTTTGTATTATATACTGTATACATAGTAGTCTGTTGTTTTCAACCAAGTGTGAGTGTGTAAATGGACCTACTCTTGTGTCCTGTACATGTTTGTTTGCGGTCTTGTTCCCAGTGCTTCCAAAATAGACTGCAGCTCTCTTTAACCCTGTACTGGATTGAAAGCATTTAAACATTCATATATGCATTTCAAAAGTGCATATATACTGTGTGTATATATATATATATATATATAAAAAGTACCTGTTTACTGAAAAAGTTGTTTCCTTTTAGTCTCTGTATCTCAACATTGCCATTAGAATCTGGTTCAAAAATCTGGAAATTCTCCCAGCACCTAAGTACCTCAGGAACAGACACTTGTGAAAGTAGAAAGAAAAAAAAATAATGCTGGTGTTAATTTCTTAAATTGGAACAAATAATGTAAAATCAAAACAATCTAGCTGTTCTTATCTATTTGAAGCTGTATGTTGTGGATTACTCTAAGGGAAGGACAAAACCTTATAAAAACTCTCCCCAAAATTGTCAGACCCACAAAAGATCATGTAATGATTTATTCAGCAAGAAATTAATCAACAGAGAACAAACAGGGAGCTAATGAAACTATAACAACTATAACAAGGTAAATCTAAGCCAAAGAACAGGAACTGTGAATAAAAATGAAGGCTAACTGTAACAGGGAAAAGGGGACAATGAAAAGAAAGATAATTAGAAACAAATATCAATATTGAAAACCAGACTCAAAGAAATTACAAAGTTTACAAGCTGAAAAAAAACACTCCCATAATCAAATCTAAATGAAAGTCAGAATTTCTTTACTTTTTAAACAATCCTTAAATATAAAACCAATTGCAAAACCTTAATATAAACCAGAGAACACACCAAATATCCAAAACAAAATTCAAAAGCTGGCACAAGGATTTTTTTTTCTAAATTAAAGGCTTATTCTTGGGAGACAAATGAGCCAGTAGGCAGAATACCACAGTGAAGATGTGAGGCCGAAGGCAGCCTTGCAGTTGCCCTCAGGTGACTACATGCCCAATTACCATTGCACTTCTGGGAAATTGGCGATCTTGAAGTACCACTCCCTTAATAATAAAACTAAATGAGAAAACGCAGTACACAGACACAATTAAGGGGAAAAGAAAAAAGGAAAACTGATGGGTTAAAGAAGGAGATAGCACAAACCCTTGAAACTATACAGTAGATACCAAGTCAATAAGCAGAAGTTGGCATAGGTTAAACAGGCACTGCAAAAATATTCAAATGTGCAGCAGTTTTCTGCCATAAATGTGTGAAAGTTGGAATAAAAGACATTTTTAATTTAAATTACAGATACAATCTTAAAAATAAAGGTGCCAGAATGATTCTTCAGAGTGAGGCCATAGGGAAACCATTTTTGGTTCCTCTACATGAATGTTCCAAAAGAAGCCTAATTAATTTGGATACATAACAGGCTCCAATTTTAGTCAAATGTTGTTTGATAAATAAGAAGGTACCAAAGAACATAAAAGAACTGCTGAAGTTATGGAAAGACAAAAAGTTGATAGGGGATCAAGAATGCCCCTTCATCGATGGAAACATACATTAAGTTATTTGCAGAACAGTTCAAAGTGTACAAAATGTCTTCTTACTCACTCTCCATAATGCTAAACATGCAAAAACCATTCATGGCACAAAATGATATACTGTTGAAGAGGCTGACCATTAATGTTGGGGCCCCTTATCACACAAATTAAATTATGCATATAATTGCTACTGCAGCCTGCTCAGCAGTTGTCAACAAAGTAAAATCTGCCGAGTTCTAAAGAATTATTTTCAGTGGATCCAAAGACATCAATGAATCAGAAAAGGATTTTGTTAATTTCATCAGTTGTCTGTACAACAACAACTTATTCTCAAATTATAACAAATGGTTGTCACTGGGGATCCCCTTATTCATGTACTTTGCGCCATGCACCTACTCCATGCACTGCTCCTACTCGCCTGACTGCTCTGTATAATACTGTGAAATATTTATCACAGAGTTGTTAAGCTCCTCAGTTTCTACTTATTGAAAAGGGGTACAAATAATATTGGATATGCTGAAGCAACTTTGTGACGATAAAGATATTCAGTTTGTATGATTATGTAAGTTTCACAATAACCAGTAGTGTGCATGACATTGTGAGGATTTTTACCAACAATTAGAGAGCAAGTGTCATCAAAATCATACAAGTAAGAAATGAGTACTGAATATTTTCACTATTTGTTATCTAACTTATTTTATACTGGTAGTAGTTTACAGCATTCATCATCTGCATTTAAGCATGGGCTGCTCATAGCTGGACAGTGTGAAATAAGCTGTCTTTATGTGCTAGTTGTGGGATAGTTCACACTTTTAGCTGAAAACAGTGGTCAGTTCTGGTCAAAAGAAACTCCTATCATTGATACAGACAGGAACAAAGTGAATCTGTTAATACATTTGATTTTTGAATTTGAAGCACTATATGCATCATTAAAGTAATATGACAATGGTCCAGGCTTTGATCCACATACTTGGCTTAAAGAGAAGCAAGATACTCACATATTTGTAAACAGACTTCTCGTTGTGAAGCCTAGGCAGAGTCTACTGTAATGGAGTGGATACAATTGTGGCGAGCCGAGACACATCTGGCTGCCTTCTCTGTTTATGACCTAGTCAGTACTGCTAAAGCTAGAAGTAGCAGTCCATATTCCTACCTCAATATTTACAAAATACTTTTGTCTCAAATATTGCCTTTAAGCAGTACTGTTTCTTAGAGGGGATTTTCACAGGTCAACATAATCAAGAACAATATAAATGCCCCTTGTCTGCTTAATGCATATTCATATTTGCAAGGTGAAAACTGAGACATTTGTCCCTAAGTCTGCAGTTCAATTGTGGTTGCAATAGCACATTGCATGGTCAAACACTGCAATGTGAAGATGAGACAGACAGTAAAGTGGATTACTTTAAATTTGTCTAAGTACCACCATATTCATACATTAGAGTACTATTATAAAAACCTATGTTAAGCCCTTGTGTTTTAGATAAAACATAATTTTCCCCAGTATATTACTTGTAACTTTACTGTTTTTTGAACCCTATCAGTACAATTAATAATAATTTTTGGCAGGTAAATGTTGCTAATTCAAGGAAGGATTAACCATTTTCTTCTATACATCCTTTTCAAGATGCATTAACCCTTTCTCAGTTACTTATATGCACAATGTGGGGCTGTAAGGTCTCTCTAGATTTTCTATATTTTTTCCCTATAGATTAGCTATGTGTTGATGGGTTATGCATGCTTTTCTTGCTGTGTTTTAACCAAATTTCTGATACTTAATATAGTTCTGATAAAACAGACTGGCTCTTGTTTAACTGCTTTCTTAAATATTACATTCATATGCCAGACTTCAGCTAAAATCTGTTACAAACAAACCTCCACAGTATTTTTTGTCTAAATCTGTTTTTTAATAATATGCTTTATTTTCTTCTCCAGCAATCTCTCCAACTTTATAAATTAAAGTAATAAGTAATTAACTTTTAACATCTGTTTGATCTAATTACACCAGATGTATACTATTTCTTTGGTGGGCCATAATGAATACACCACTTTTCATGTGAGCATCTCTACCAGGTGTGTTGATTTCAGTTTATCATAAAGCTCATCCATTATTTTTATTTATCTTCACATATTTAACACTTTTTTCATTTCTTTAAACTTTGATTTTTCAGTTCCACCAACTAACATATTTACTTAATTCTTTATGGATATTTTATGGATATCCAGATCCTTTTGATTTTTAAGTTTAGTCATGTCTTCTCTTACTTTCTGTTACATATTCCAGTACCTTCAGAAAGTACAAATTATTTTTATTTTGTTGATGTCTTTTCTTTTTATGGTGTATTTCTTATTTCTATTGATTTAAAAGGACTAATGCAGTTAGACTAATTTCACAGTACACCTGCATGCCCCTGAAGGTTAAAGAACACTAAAAGCAACCTTTGGACTAAAGAAGGTACATTAGAAGAAGAAGAAGACAGAAAGTGAGCTGAATGTTGCTCAATGTTAAAAGGTGTCTCTGGCTTACTCAATTGTGTTGCTAATACATGAAAAGTGTCCTGTATGTGGTTATACATTTATAAATTTAATATAATACATTCAGCAATGTATTCTAAATTTATTACACAGAAATAGCCAACTGCTGAGACAGAACCAAAACAACTTTTTAAATTAAATCTGTGTAAGGATTTAATTAGATCTATTGTACCCTTTTGCCTTTTTTTAATTTTGCAGGGATATATTATTAATATTTTGTAGTATGTATAGTAAAAACTGCTGACCAGTGCAAATTCAAATTAAACAAAAATGTGACATAAGGAATGGAAATACACATATTGAAAATACATATAGTAATTATGCATATGTTGGTGTCTTTCTTCAGTGCCTGGCTGGAGTCAACAGACATCTGAAAAGCTTTTAATTTTGTAAAATACATGAATCTTCACTTTAGATTTAAAAGCTTGTCTCAGAAATTACAGAATTTAGAAAACCAATTGCTTATATTTTATTGTGTCACCTATCAGAAGAATTTGTGCACATAAACGGGGGATTCTGACTTACTGAAAAGCGGAATAGACATTTGTGATCAAACTAGGTTACTTAAACATTAGAGTACCTCTGCACTACAAATTACAAAGACTCTCTGCAATTATTTAATAATCACAAAAACATTTATTACATTTTTTTGCCCATTTTTGCAATGTTTTAAGCAATGCTTGAACTATTTTTATATTTTGTAAAATGCTGTATCTGAAAATGGCAATATTACAGTTTTTAATTGATACTTTGATATTATAATTAAAATTAGAACTGAAGAACTTATTCAATTATCAGTGCGTTACCCTTAAATATGTATTTTTCTCCTGTCCCTTAAATGAAAGAAAGATGCCTTTAATCTGTAACAGCTTCAGATATACTAACATTTAAGAAACACTCATTAAAAAATGAAGTAAAAAACATACATGTGACACATACAATATTAACTGGAAAAGACTGACCTTTTTTTAGACTTAACTATTTATGTTTTTTCTGTTTTTTTGTATCATCTCCATGTTGAGTCCTTCTTAAATTATTTTAATTCTTCATATCAGCAATTGACTTGGTGTTTCTAACACCTCTTTTTTTCTAAGTTTACATTAAAACTGCATTTTTTTTATATTCTATATCCTTTATTCAGTTACCCCTTTCCAGCAACTTTCCCTTGGAAAGATTTTCTTTGAAACAAATATTTGATGTACAAAGAATACTATGTACTACTAATGTGCTATATACTATATATTACATGCCATATTAAATCCTTATGTTAGTTTTTTTAGTTAAGTTTTTCCACTGTTAGGCATCCTTATACATTATTCAACAATTACTTGGTTTATTTTAGTTTCTGTGTCTCGTTTACTCGGATCAGTAATGTAGAACTACATCACATTTAGATCTCTTCAGCTTTTAACATATTTATTAAATCTTATACAAAGCACCCAAGATCTTAAATTTGGACTATTCTACATTTTCTTGTATAAAACGTTACTATTATCATTGTATTATATGTTCACATTTATCTAGAGTTAACAAGGATGCAGCTACTGTAAATCAGAATGTATGATGTAATGACACATTTCTTACACATCTGCACAAATAAAAGACAAAATCATCTTCCAAATAAAGTGTATGTTTCAGGTGTCCAAATGTATACTGCTATGTTTTATTTCCATTAAACATTTCATCTTTCAGTATACAGGCTCAGGGCTCAGTATACATTATAGAAACCCCCAAAGATGGAATTAGCCTGGAGATAACCAGTCTACCTGGTAATGTTTATTTAAATATTCATCTGTAATTTACATTTGACATTTTAGGTCATTACACAAGCATTTATCCACCATATATTCTTTTAATGTAGGCTTAATCCATTCAAACTTCCATGCAAAGAAATGTGAAAAGGTTATTATATATTTTATGATATCTAAGTTTAAAATGTTAAAGATTGTTTACACTCTTTTGCATACTGTGCAAATTTTAAATTACAATTAAAACCCTGTCACACACGTGGGTTTAGGAGACAATTAAAGGGCTTGAATACATGTGATTCCATGACGGACCAGAGGGTGGCGAAGTGCACTAACTTTCCCTCTCAATGTTTTGCAGACCATTCTGGGGTAGCCAAATGACATCACTTCCGGTTCCGGTAATGATGACATCACTTCCTCCACTGGCCTTTAAACCTGCCATCTTGTGTCAAGAGAGGCAGTTTTGTTTTGGACTCTGTTATGTAAACATGACAACACTTTGGAATCAATTTTGCACCGGGAATACTTATACGGGTGGCTGCCCCAAACCTTCTTAACATCTTATGGTCGTTTTTGTGACACCCCACACACTTGATCTTCATTTGGGATATACAATTATCTATTTCATCCTATGGGGCAGAATGTGTCTATACATGTTAAAATGTACATTTAACAAGAAAATTGGTCCCAATTACTTCCAGGCTAATGTTTTTTGTTTTAACACAATAAGGATATACTTTATGCTTATATTTTATTTATACTTTTTATACTATATTTTTTTTACATTAATTGCATCCTAAAAAACCACAAAATGGCAAAGGAATTAAATCATCATCAGAATGATAAAAATAAAAAAACTTTAAGAAAAACAACTTTAAAATTTTTAAACCCTAAGTAGTAACTGACACCACCTGAAATAAGCTGTTAATTTTGTTAATTTAAAAAAAAATGTATATCGTTTCCAGTTTTTGGGTTCTGTTTTTTACATTCTATATTGATTGTTCTTCCCCTTTAGTTGTTTTTTAATAAAATGTTAAATTCTTACATTCTTCTAGTATCTGAACCTTACATTGAAACATACATAGATCTTTTCTAGATTTATTTTAACTTCTGTTAATTGCATCTTACAGTTTTCTGCATTTTGCCTGAATCTTCTACATTCCTTTCATTGAGAAAGTGTTTACATTCTTTCTTTGAACATATCCCAACAAATGTCAAAAGATCTTAACATTTTACACCAAATTAAATATTATTTTCCATTGTACTGTAGGTATTTAGTTAGTATATTGCAAAGTACATCTTTATCTGCCAACAGTTTTATATTTATTTTTCTAACATCCTCTCTTTTTATTTTATTTACATATCAGTTTTAAGTTGGTTATGCTTTGAGAAGAAAAGAGGACACTATGAAAGGCTTCCATATTTAGGTTTATTTAAGTGTTTTGTTCCATTGCTCCTTTTCCGAGTATATCTCAGATTGCCAATTTCATTTTATTAGCCTCACCAAGACCACTGAGGTTTTGTATATTCCTTTCTAGTAATCAGGGTCTAATATAACAGTAAACAAGACCTAAATACTTTGCCAGTCCACCGGACAGGAAACACATCTACGTAATAATACTTATTTAGTCCACGCCAACTTAAGGTAATTCGTTAGCTTAACATGCAGACTTTAAAATGTGGAAAAAAAAAGTGAATGGCCAGAAATAACACATGCAGCCAGAGAGAGAACATGCCAGTGTTGGTCAGGGATGGGGCTTGAAATGAGATCTAGGTGCCTGTAGCTGTGAAGCGCATTACTCACTTAGCATGAACCACAGTGTTGAGCTGCATAGCCATTCAAAATATCTAATCAACAGACCCTATTATAAGAAAAGAATTGTACAAAGATTGATCAAATCCAAATTTTATTTATGTATTTCTTTCATTTTTAAATTTTCTGTATTCAGTTTTGCTATGTGTGTTTCCTAAAAGACAGTTTTCTCAAAATCATTTATAACGCAGCTGGCTTATGTGCCTATGGATGTTATACCTTACATACAAGTGAATGAATAAATAAATGTCAAAAGATACATAAAAAATGTTATAGTAATGTATGATGTGCTCTGTTATGTTAGAAAAAAGTGTTCATTCTTTTCTGAGTTTTTTTTTTTTGTAAAATATAAAAATAAATTAATAAAAACACATGCAGTTCTTACATTTGCATGCTTCTGCATGGGCTGTAATCCAGTTTGCTTGAGAAGGATCTGTTGAGTCCAGGAGTATCTGTCCTCCACTCTTGTGAAAACTGCTTGCATAAGCTCCCATACTGTATATTATAATTCCTGCATTTAATAAATATATATTGATTAGTACTTGTACAGCGTAAAAATATTTTACTATGCCAGATACTGTTTAAGAATGCCAAATTTGGCTCCTGTATGCATTGAACCTTCACTTATAGTGGTCTTCAGTAGACTACACTATGTCGAGAAAGCTGTATAAAGTATAGAGTAGCTCATCCTAAATCTTGTTGTAAAAGTTAAAAATAAACTTAAATAAATAAAATTATTTTACATTTATCAATTATGAATGGACAAAGTAAAAATTAACATACTGTAAGTACTGTACAGTAAATAAAAGCACAAAGTTTGGCAGAATAAAGGTTATTCCATGTGACAGATTGGCAAAAAAAAACGAAGATTTCAAACAAAGGTGTCTATTACTATCTTGAGAGAAGAGGGCAAAATGGATCTAACCAGGATAGAAAAAGAGGGGGAAGGACAAGATGCACAACAGCATAAGAGGAGAAGTGCATTGGACTCTGCAGTTTGAGAAACAAACACCTTACTAATCCTCTTCTTTAAGTACATGTCAAATACCAGCCTCATCTGCAACAATGAAAAACTGTTTGGGATGTTGACCTCAGTGGCAGAGTTTAAAGGAGAAATCTGTATGTGAAACTGGCACATAAAAAGAAAATTTTAAAATGAGAAAAGAAACATAGACATTGGATAGAACATGACTAGAAAAGTGTATTATGCTCTGAACCCCACAGTCATCTTTTGACTCATACTGTACATTGGCTTAAATTATAAATAGAAGAGTCGGGAAAAGATGGTACCACAAAGCCACGAGTCGTAATTGGAGTCAAACTTAAAGGTTTTGTGTACCATCTCCACACCCCTGGGTACAGGCAACAGAAAGAAAGGCTACTGATGGAATTGAGGGACTTCCCCTAAGGCAGCAGTGAAGAACACAGGTGCCTGAGTGGCAAATGGGAGAATGTCGAGACCTGAGGAGTAAGTGGACTGGACGATATACAGGTTTCAACATCAAGAAGTAATGGGCAGGGTCAATATAAGACAGGCAGGCTTTGGATGGGGTCATCCATCCAGCCTAGGGTTAACGGCCATTAAGACCTCATGCATAACGCCGTGCGTAGAATTCACAGTTAAACATGGCATACGGACAAACGTGGAAATGTGCGTATGCACAAAAAAAATTTAGATGCATAAATCTGTGTGTATGCTAACTTCCACGTTCTTCCATTACATAAATTCTGGTCAGCGTGAAAAGTAATGCATGTGCATGCGCATGCCACCACTCCCCAACTCCTCCCAGAATTACACCTTTTTGAATATGCAAATCAATATGAATAGCCCTTAAGCTCAGTGTTCTGTGAAAAGACAATGGTAAAAGCACGGGGGAAATAGAAGAATTTCAGCGAATACCAAGTGGAGGCAAGGAAAAACGTTTATATCACTGCTTAAACCAACAAACAGTACAACAAAAGGAAGCTGATCGAGTAACAGAGTGACAGAGAAACTCGAAAGTTCAAGTTCAGAAAGTCGCAAAGTGTCCAAAATAAATAGCAAGTGGTCAGATATCAAAGTCTCCTTGAAAAGGCGAGTCGTAGCCCACTGTCTGAGTGTCATATGGAAGTGTATTAGGGAACAGAGAAAACAAAACCAAAATAGGGACACAGTTAAAAAAAATGTCCAAATGTAAACTTTAATATCGAAATTTCCACTTGTGGCAGATGACCAGGAACCATGCCCGGCCGGGACGCCCCTTTGACACTGGATCTGGGGGGGCAGTCATGGGATGCACACTACATCCCCAGGAACACTTGTTGCCAGCAGCCCTGGGTTGCATCGGGGCCAATAGTTTGGAACACCAGAGCTCATTCCTGTTGGGCTCCATGGCTACCACCAGGGGGTGCTGCACGGCCTACCGAGCCTGTCTGGATGGGAACGGAGCCACACTCGGAGGTGCAGCCGGAAGTAGGTCAACGAGCACCTGCAGCACTTCCGGGTGGGCTATAAAAGAGGCTGACAGTCACCACTCCAGGCGCCAGAGTTGGGAGGAGGAGGATGAAGCTGCCTGAGAAGAGGAGTGGAGGAAGAAGAGTGTAGTTTGCGGTGTTTTTGCTTTTGGGTGTTTGTGTTGGGCCAATGGGGACACAGGGAAGACGTGCCCCACGGCTGAAGAAAAATAAAAGTTTTTTGTTTATTTTACACATGCCTCCGTTGTCAGTCTGTGTCAGGTCGACGCCTATATAGCGCCTTTGCCACACACCTTAATCATGTACTTTATTTTGTCATCAAAACAGAACGTCATAAACTTCATTTTAAAAGTGTTTAATTTACTAGTTTCTCAGATCCCGTCATAACTACAGTAGCACGTTAATAAACATGCTTTACTGCATTTCATCTTAAAAATGATATCAAGAGCTCCAAGAAAATAGCGCTTAGAAATCTAAATCGATTTAGAAGCCAGTCGTCATCATATGTAAATACGTGCTTTATAAAGTGACTAAGGTTGTGCAATATTATAACTGTAGTGCGAGCTTACAGTGAGGTGATTGTACTTACAGTGGTGTGAAAAACTATTTTCCCCCTTCCTGATTTCTTATTCTTTTGCATGTTTGTCACACAAAATGTTTCTGATCATCAAACACATTTAACCATTAGTCAAATATAACACAAGTAAACACAAAATGCAGTTTTTAAATGATGGTTTTATTATTTAGGGAGAAAAAATCCAAACCTACATGGCCCTGTGTGAAAAAGTAATTGCCCCTTGTTAAAAAATAACCTAACTGTGGTGTATCACACCTGAGTTCAATTTCTGTAGCCACCCCCTAGCCTGATTACTGCCACACCTGTTTCAATCAAGAAATCACTTAAATAGGAGCTGCCTGACACAGAAAAGTAGACCAAAACCACCTCAAAAGCTAGACATCATGCCAAGATCCAAAGAAATTCAAGAACAAATGAGAACAGAAGTAATTGAGATCTATCAGTCTGGTAAAGGTTATAAAGCCATTTCTTAAGCTTTGGGACTCCAGCGAACCACAGTGAGAGCCATTATGCACAAATGGCAAAAACATGGAACAGTGGTGAACCTTCCCAGGAGTGGCCGGCCGACCAAAATTACCCCAAGAGTGCAGAGACGACTCATCCGAGAGGTCACAAAAGACCCCAGGACAACGTCTAAAGAACTGCAGGCCTCACTTGCCTCAATTAAGGTCAGTGTTCACGACTCCACCATAAGAAAGAGACTGGGCAATATACTAATTTA